>NC_051186.1:69113807-69165010 GCF_013339695.2 Rhipicephalus sanguineus
AGCAGTACTCGTTGTGAGCGACGTACTTCTTTCCTTCGGCGCTTCGCGCCAACCCGCGTGTTCGGGACTGGACGGCGTCCCAGCGGCCGCGTTCGTCGAGCCGGTCGTCTTCGCCTGCCTTCCTCGTTGGGACCACCAGCCGCCGACACAGCACTAACCTTACCTAACCGCAGATCAGAACCATGAGACTCGAGCAACTAGAACAGGGGGGAACATAACCTAACCTAAACTGAAGATTAGAACCATCAGACTCGAGCAGTTAGAACAGCGGGAACAGGGAACGTAACCGCAGATCAGAACCATCAGACTCGAGCTACTAGAACAGGGGGAACAGGAATTAATCTAAGCTAACCGAAGATTAGGCGGGCAGATGAGATTAAGAACCTTGCGGGGCCATCTCCGCAGAAAGCACAGGGCCGGGTTAGAGAAACTTGGAAGATGCATTTGCCCTGCAGTGGGCGTAGTCAGCCTGATTAGTATTATTATTATTATTATTATTATTATTATATTATTATTATTATTATTATTATTATTATTAGTATTATTATTTATTATTATTATTATAGTTAGAACACACTACGTTTGAAAAGTAGATGTGTGAAGGCCTTTCCGAATATGTCCGCTTACCTAAAGGACCCCCGACACACGGGCCCGCGAGTGCCCGTGTGTAAGGGGTATTACTGCAGATTTCATTACTGTAATTCCCTACTATGTTTGAGGCCCGTTTGCTTACATTTAGGTGCACGTTAAAGAACCCCAGGTGGTCGAAATTTCCGGAGCCCTCCACTACGGCGTCTCTCATAATCGTATCGCGGTTTTGGGACGTTAAACCCAGACATTATTGTAATTCCATTACTGCCGAGTCGGGTACCTGTAGAGAAGGGCGGATTCGGCGTTGGCCTTGTCCTTCTCCAGCGCCTTGAGGGCGGACGTCACGGCCTCCTCCAGTGGTCCAGCTCGCCCCCTTCGTTGACCAGCAGGTCGACCATCTGACGGTGCGTGTCTCCCTGGGCGCACGCCTGGGCCACCATCAGGGACGCCGTCACTGCCGCCGGGCACAGCAGCACGTTGTGCTCCACGCGCTTCGCCTCCTGCGCCGCCGTGCGCGTGTGGAAAAAAAAGAGAAAGACCTTCAACCCCTTCGTATATGGTATGCAGGACAGCCAGCCGCTGCAGCACTTGTATATTTATGATTTGACTTTAAGCCGATCGCTGTAGATGCCTCATCAAACGCGAAAATTGACCGGCGTCCCGCGTCGGCGACGTCAACACGAGTGATGAGAAAAAATCATGAGGTTAAGGAGCTGGCTCGGAGAAGATCGGGAAAACCCGTGAATCTTCCGTACAAGTCCTCTACCATCATATGAAGACGCGACAGACATTGTTATATATACATATATACACAGTGTTTTATTAATTTACAATTTCGATTAACTATATACACAATTTACAATTATATACAATTGATGAAGTATATTTACAAGAAATATCTAAGAGCGTCAGTGATTCTCCATTGTCGACACTTGCAGACGCAACGCTCCTAATGTTCTTCAATTTGAAAACTGCCCTCGAGACGCGCACGACAAAGTGGCCCTAAAAATAGCTGTCCGAAGCTCGCCTGGCTGTCGACCGCGTTCCCCGCTCGCCCTGTGAGAATGAGAATTAACGGCCAGGCTAGAGGGAAGACACGACGCACGTAGCGTTCCTCTACGCATTCCACGACTCTTTGAATGGATGGATGCAGGTTACGGCGCGGGACTTCGCCCCAGCTTTAAGAACCTGGCGAGCCAGCTCCTAAAATGATCATCACGTGATCACGTCACCATGTGACGTAACGTCACACGATGACGTCATCACATGACATCGTATCTATAGCTTGGTCAAAGTTGGGCCGATCGCGGAGGCAGTGCAAAACCACGCTATAGATGCAGAAAGCTTTCGGAGGGTGGCAGGGCAGGAACAGCACATCTAGAATTACTTGTATATGCTACCTTAGGTAGCAGAGTTGCGCATCTGTCTTCCAAATGCCGCTAGCAACCATCCGTTGCAGACAAGCTGACGCTCGGGCCAGTTTTTGTATTTCTCGATGGCGCCGCTGCAGCGAACTGGATCGACGCTATAGTCATTCGTAATAAAGTTAATCACCGGTCTTCGACACGCCAAGCATGTCGATGGGTGACCCGGTAGGCACGTCGCCTGCAAAAGCGCAGTGCGTCTTCGCCGCATAGCTGTGGTTGCTAGCCAGACCTATGCGCAACTCTGCTACCTAAAGGTAGCATATAAAATAACTAAGTACATCGACCGAGAAGAAAAAGAAGATGGCTTTCGCGTTCCAGCTGACTTAACCTCGCGACGTCCGTCCGTAGGCAAAAGCGCATTGTGGAACTAAGGATTTTTGGAACTATGGGTTCCACTAGTGGAACTGATGTTTCCCTAACGGAACTAAGGAGGATTAAAAGAAAATGCCGGAGTGGAAATTCTGTCCCGAAAGTGAAGCCAGCACATTCTCCATCTTACCATAGGCACGGTAACGTCGAGGAAAACGTAACGATTATCCTCACAAGCTTCACGAGTTTCAGAACTGGCAGTTGCTCCGGCTGGGTACTACTCAAAGTGTCTCTGTGTTACGGGTTCCCATAAGAAACCTCGAAGTCTTTGCATGTTCTATTCGAGATCACGTTAACAATACTCATCCGTATAAGATACTTTAGTCGGGAACAGCGACCTTTTATTTTATAATTAAGCTAGAATTCACGTTAGCAGAACGGGAACACTTATCTCTAATGGGGCATCACACGAAAACGCTACTATATGTTTTTTTTTAAGACAAACAATAGGCAAATGTTTGTTTCACACCCTTGCTGCTGGGAAGTTTCGAGAAATTCCTCTCCGGCAATTTTGAGTGGAGCTCCTGGCGCGCTTTGTGGAGTGGCGGAGCAATCGTTTAAGTGAAAAAAAAAGAAGAAAACAAAACAAAAACCAGTCGGTACGCGTTACAGTCCAACACTACTGTTTCGTTCGTCCTGTCTTTGCAGTGTTCGCATGAGTAAAAAAAACTCGTGAGCGCGCGAGCCGTGCGTCTACTTCGTCCACTTCGCGTCTTTGCAGCGTCGTGTTTCGCCACGTCAGTCGAGTCTAGGCGCAGCGTTGGCACGCTCGTCCGTAGCACGTATGGGTCAGCCGGTCATTCGCAACGCCCGAGGAGTAGCACTTGTATGAAGACCGGCGTAGAGTTACTGTATGCGCTGCATTTAGGTATACTCGCGGACAACTTTTCTTGGCAATGAAGGGATAGCTACGGCGGCGGAGCTTCTGCACATGTATGCTCCTATAGGAGTACATGTGCAGTCAGAGTTTCCTACAATACTTACTAGAGGGAGCTCTGGCGCTAGTGTCTATGGGAGCTGCAATGCATCGCGCTTCAGCCAGCATGGGAATCATGGGTAGTGTACGGATTTGTCTAAACTTCGTTCTTTCGGCTCCGTTAGGCTCCGCGTCGCCTGCATCCGCTTTGTCGCAAAACGAAGTTCAGCAAGAATCAGCAGTTTCACTTCACCACTTTAACTTCTTTAGGCTCACCGATTCAAATCTGGTCACGAAGTTCACAACGATCCATTCTTTTATTCGAAAGAAAACCAAAGCATAGCAATAAACAAAGCCACAAGTGCGTTCGAAGCCCACAAGCACGAAGACTAGGCAAATCCGTGTACTACCCATCATTCCCATGGTGGCTGAACGATCGCAGCGCCAGAGTTCCCTCTAGGTCATTTTAGTAAACTCTATGTGTGCAGTAGTCCGGTGCAAGTCGCCGGTGCGCGTCGCCGTTGTGAATTGAGCCTATGGGATACAACGCCCTTGACACAGAACAAGCAAGACCACAACACACTCACACATATACTTATTGAACGTAAGGGTCAAGTGTTTGTTCTGTGGTTGCGCGTTGTAGGTTTAAGGATCGTTCTCACCTGCAACTAGCACCGGTCGGTACACGCGACCAAGGGCAGCGCCTCTAACTCGGAAACGCAGAACACAAGAGACCGCAGCACACCCATGCACCCGATCGACCGGTGACAAAACGCCATAAATAAATCAGCCGTGAAAGGTGTAGCGTATGCGTACCTTCTGGAACAAGTAGAGGCCGAGCTTGTTGAGGGCGGTCACGACCGGGTTGCCGGACGCCTCCTTGGTAGCGTGCTGCAGCTGGGTCGTGGTGTCGGACGTGGTCCTCCTGGGCTCCACGGCCGGTTTTTCAATGACGGTGCTGCTCATCGCTGGGCTTCGTTAGTTTCGAACAGCGGGTCAGAGAAGAAGGTATACGGTCGCGAAAGCGAAGGGTTCTTTTTTTGGAAAGGGAGGGGGGTGGGGGTGACGGATCGAACGCGGTGTGTTCTGCGGGTCAGAGAAGAACGTTCGGACGCGAAGTGGACGCGCTCTCCTTGGAAGGAGTGTGGCGGTTGGGATCGAACGCGGTTGTGGTCCTTGACCGACGCTGTCTCCTCGTGATTGGCGAACGCTGAGCGTGCCACGCGGAACCTCGTGCGCATCTGCTGCTGTCTTCTTCTTCGTTCGTCAGAATACGGTATGTAGCGCCCTCGGTGGCATTCTAATATGACCGTTGCATTTGCTTGGCGGCCTCCCGGCCGCTTGGAACGATTATTGTGAACTATAACATATATAGAACGACCATAGAGTCTCATACTGCATGAAACTTTTGGGAACGACCAACCGGCCGGCTAGGATGTCTTGATGCCGACGTTCCTTGATATAGGGCAACGCTTGTACAGGGGGGTGACACCCATTAGGCACTTTTAGAATAGGGTAGGTAAAGAAAACGTTCGTTGCCTACGTACGCAAGAGGACAGCGTACGACGCATGCGCAATGGCGACAAACGCTAACGCAAAGATTTGCGTACCCTATTCTAAAGCTCCGTATTTCCGTAACTTAACGTGAGTAACCAAGCGTATGACGCATGCGCAGCGGCGACAAGCGGTAACGCAAGGCTTTGCATACCCTATTCTAAAGCTGTTTATTGAGCGCACCGCGGCCATATTGTGTCAGATCGGTGGACGCGCACACAACGCGTTGTGTGGTGTTGCCAGTTTAGCGCGTCCCTCCGACACAGTATGGAAGCGCGTGTCGCCACTTGTACATAGGAACGCTGACCGGCCGATGGTAAAAGCGCGTTTACACTAGAATGACAAGACAGCGATGAAGACGCGACGCAGACGATTGACAGTCAAGTCCGACGCCGACGCTTTCAAAGACAGCATATCGTCGTTGTGTAAGACGATGGCAGACCAAAAACATCAGCAAGATCGCATCGGCCGCTTGTCGTCGGGAGGTCGTCGTCAGATTGGTGGCTGAGCGAAAACATGCCTTGCTCAAAATCGAATGTGCGACGCTTCGAATCTCGAAATGGTGGCGATCGGGGGAGATAACGGAGGCCTTCAAGCGGCTTGCGTACGCACGTCATTGCGTTCCTTTGAAATTCCGTGGGTACGGCTGGAAGTACAAGGGAACGCAAGAGCGTACGTACTCTAGTGGCTCGGGTCCCCGGCACTAAAACTCTGTAATTCGCATCCCCTCCGACGCGGACGGCGTCTTCCACATCCAGCCAGAAGACTGTTGACGTCGTCGCAGTGTAAAAAAAAAAAAATGAAGGACACGTTGTAAATTCCAAAGTGTGTTCGGCGAAAGCATGTGGCCATTCGACTGACTATGCCATGGTGTCGTCTCAATTGGGTCTCTCCTTAAAAGGGTGAGTTAATTACGGGTGGCCCGAGTCCGCAAGAGATGGCCGCTCCCACCACCACGGACATGTGTCCGGGTACTGTTGAGGATTAATTGAGGATTATTGAGGATTTTATTGAAGATTAATAGATTGCGGTACGTGTTAGCTTTAACCGGCGCCAGTCCCTAGCCTTCCCGATATTGAGTTTGGGGGTGTGGCGGGCTGAATTTTTGTCGTTTTCTTTGTGCCTCCTGGATGTTTCGCGGGGTGACTGGAGGTTCTTCTAGGAATCTGTGAAATGCGGTGGTTCGTGTTTGAGGGAAATCTTTGGCTCGTTCGTACTACATACATACATACATACATACATACATACATACATACATACATACATACATACATACATACATACATACATACATACATACACACATACATACACACATACATACATACATACATACATACATACATACATACATACACACATACATACACACATACATACATACATACATACATACATACATACATACATACATACATACATACATACATACATACATACATACATACATACATACATACATACATACATACATACATACATTCGGTCCACCTACGTTGCTATGTCCTTACAAATTCAGCGTCTCTAGGCGGTCCACTTACTTGCTGTTGCGCTGCGGAAGGAAGGAGCATGCACGATTTCCCACCGGATGTGTAGCCCTCGAATGGTTATAAGTACAAAATAAAAAAAGCGGTACTAACAGTGCTTATATACAGACTGTCTTTTGACTCTACTTTCTTTTGTTGTCTCTTCTCGGTGGCGTAGCGAACTGCGCCGGCTTCGATTATGACACGCTTGTCGTCTCGCTTCACGCCTATAGAAGAAACCGCACACAGTCTGCGCGAGATGTGTCTGTTATTTATTTTTTGTATTTCTTTATCGCTTTCTCATCCCCCTCTCGGCGTATCTCGAGAGCATCGGCTGCCGGGTAGCAGCTGCTGTCTGTGGCGCGGCCGTCGCAACACGGCTTCGAAACGAGCCCGACCACCTGCATGGTTACTGGTGGTGCCGTTGGTGATGGCGTTTGTATAAACCACGTTCATGACTGATGCCGGTGTTGATGATGATTAACCACGTTCGTGACAAGCACCCATTAAGTGGGGCGGGCGGATAATCGGTTGTTACGCTTAGAGGAAGAGAAATAAAAAACAACAGAAAATTGAAAAAAAAGAAACTAGTAACGGCGAAGAGACAGTAATGCTTATAAAAACGAGCAGTCAGAATAACTTGCATAAATTTGTTGATACTGTTTTAATGTTGGTTTAAACTGTTTTAACTCTGTTTTAACTGTCTTGCTCTGTGTACTTTTTGGACGTCCTTGTTGCGCGTCGTATTTATTGTTTTGTGCAACTATACGCCTGATGACAGCTGTTGGGCTCTTGAACTTGCCTCTGTGAGCTTATCGATGCATCTTGTCTACTCAAGGGTTAAAAACATTGATTGATTGATTGATTGATTGATTGATTGATTGATTGATTGATTGATTGATTGATTGATTGATTGATTGATTGATTGATTGATTGATTCCTAACGCAGTGGTAATAAATACGGACCGGGCGTGTCGCGTTTGAAAGAAACACATCCATGGACATGTACCAATCGGAACGCTACCGTCTCCTACTACAGGCCGGCCTCCATTACATAGGCACGACGAGCTATGACCGCTGGATAGATTGCAACGAAACACTGCTTCAATTCACACACAACGCAAACGTTCAGTGCACATATAATACACGTATACACATCAAGAATACACACCGCCGTTTATGACTTTGATCTCAGCATATCAGGCTGGTTAAAGAAGCCACGCACCCTTCCCCTCCCCCCCCTCCTCATCCTTTTTAGGTGCGCAACACTTTAGGGGCCCGGCTTGCCGTCCATCCAGGTTTTCATGTCGCATGGTCACGCAGTGGTCAATACAGGCCCAAAACAAGTCTTAACAATGCTCAAAACCAGGGCAGAATTAACTAACAAGGTCTAAAATACGATAAACTGCAGAAATAACCGAGAATTAATTGCGATAATTTTCGTAAAATCGCGAGAAAAGCCTCTGAAACATCAGCCTGAGACCCGCGCCGCGCAAGAGAGGGCGCCACCGCCTCGGCAAGCGCGCGATTGCCAAGGGAATTGCACTTCTTAAGGTTTCACGGTAGCGGAGCCCCATTAAGAGCAGGATTTCGAACTACACCAAGGCCTACACAAGAACGACGTTAGTGCAGAATTCAGCGCGAAATTTAGAACTATACATCACGTCCTACACCAGAACGACATTTGTGTAGGATTTAACGCGGGATTTTTTTTAGCCAACTGCAGAAGGCAGCCAGGAAGCCAGAAAGCCAAGCGCCAGCAAACGGAATTGACTGAGAGAAGGAAGAAACGGCACATTTATACATCGCGTGCATATGAGAGCGTCTCCTAAATTAAGAGTCTTCGTATAGAGGGCGCGTTGCATCAAATTTGCTTTGCGCCTCCCGTTCGTATGCATGCAGCATCAAGAGTATAGCAGGCGATTCGCAAAGACGCCGCGGCAGACCATTTCTTCCGCGTTTGCACTTGTGCTTCGCGTTTCCGGTGTCTCGCGCGCCCCAGGTCGTTGTCGTCTGCTTTTTTTTTTTACTTCCGTTTCCTTTCCTTCCCTCTCGGGTTTTCGTTTTTTCCGAAAACAAAAAACGTCTGCTTTCTCAGGGGCAGACAAGGAGTTGGGGGAAGACGGCGAAATTCGAAAGCTCGCCGCCCTGTTGAATATATATATATATATATATATATATATATATATATATATATATATATATATATATATATATATATACGCAAATGTACCAGGGTTGTACGTTTCAAAGAGAAACAAAATCTGCATGCGTGTGCGCACTTATGCCGTACGCGCAAGCGAAGGCGGTCGACGCACCGGCTTCAAGGCTTCAAGGCTGTCGTTGCAGAGGGAGCGGTGCACGCCGACTGAATACCTCGGGCGGCTTTCCCGACCCCCTTTCTGCATCGCCGCGGTGTGTTTACTCACCTACGGTCTCATGTATATTGGATGAGACGGTTGTGTTTCTTTACGGGTTCCTCCGATCCCGAGTTGCCTTTGCAGCTCTAAGGCTATAAGGTATGTGCACAGAGTTTCCCTGGAATTGAGCGGCGGTTCGGAAGGTGGCGCCACTGTCGGCAAATCACGACGGCGTCGACCCCTGGTGCTGTTCCTCGACCCACTTCAAAAAGCAAAGAAAAAAAAGTGAGAAATGTTTTAGGAGTGGGGGATGCTGGAACTACTCTTTCGCATCGGGCAGATTGGTTTCAGCTCAAGGCCGATATTTGAGTCGCGTGTTTCAACGTGAGGAAGGTCTATAGCGGCCTGGGTTTATTATTAGTGAGAGGCACCGTACGGGAAGCAAGGAGGAGATTGAAAGGCAGTCTTCGTAAGTCAGTACGAAAAACATATTCCTGGCTAAAATTGGGGCAAGTACTGATGTAAAGTACGGGATGTACAAACTATCACACGAAAGTTAAGTCAGGACGAAATCTGGACTATAATGCCATTGAATTGTGAAAAATAAAGCGTATACTGTTCCCCTGAAGCCTATCATATTCATTTAAGTAACGCCAGCGGTGGCTAAGTTTGGCCGAAAGGGGCTAGTGTTGGCTAGTGGTGACTAACCATTCGCTAATGTTTGCCAGCAGTTCGCTACTGTTGCCCAATGGTCACTAACTGTTCGATGACGCTGGCTAACAGTAATGGCCGCTAATCTTCTATAATGTTCACTAACATTGGCTAACTGTTCGCTATTTTTGTCTCATGATGATCAACTGTTCGATAATTTTGGCTACTGTTGCTTATGTTTGCTAACTGTTTGCTGCTGTTGGTTCATGGGGACCGGCTGTTCGATCAGTTTGGCTACTGTTCACTAATGTTAGCTAACTGCTGGCTCCTACTGACTAATGCTGTCAACTTTTCGCTACTGTTGGGTCATGGTGACCAACAATTAAAATATGTAGGCCACTGTTCACTACTCTTGGCTAACTGTACGCTACTGTTGGCCGATGGGACCAACTGTTCGATAATTTCGGCTACTGTTTGCGAACGGTCGCTCAGTTTTCACTAGTGTTGGCTAACGCTTGGCTTCTATTGGCAAATGGTCGCTCACGTTCACTAATGTTGCCTATCTGTTTGCTAATGGTGTCCCAACCGTTCGATAATTTTGGCTACTGTTGAGTAATGGTTGCTAATTAGCAACCATTAAAAAGTAGTACGTAGTCATTAGTTAACAGTTAACTGTTCACTAATGTTGGCGAACTATCGGCTAATGGTGGCTGATTGTTGTCTAAAGATGACTAGCTGTTCGCTAATGTTGGTCAACTGTTCTGTGTCTCAGCTACCTGGTGTCACCCGCTCAGGTGGATCGGCCGCATGTATCGGGAGATGCGTTCGCTTAGAGAAAAAAAGTCACAGTGTCCCTTACGCGTTCGCCTAAGACGACTCGAAAACGAAAGCCATCTTCTTCTTTTTCATCTTTCTCTTCGCAATCGATTGTATTGATCCGTCCGCCCACCTATGAATGCTGACGTCACGTTGTGACGTCATGATGGTATCACAATGACGGCACGAAATTTGGCAATTTGTGACGTCATGATGTCGTCGTCACATGGTTCTTTTCTTTCCCCATCAGTTCGTGTTGACGCCGATGGACACTTTTCGCATTTCATGAGGCATCTATAAGGCATCGCCTTAATAAGGAGCGAAACAAACTCAAACAAGATTGGTAAACATTCGCACTATACGCGTCCTCTGAATAACCAGCCGGCCGCTCTACCGTATACATTCCTCCTCTTCGCGACTCTTCTTTCAGATATGCTCTTGCTTTTTTTTTTTTTCTTGCTCGCAGCGCTCTCGTCTGTGGGTCGATTGAAAAAAGAAATCTGGGCGGCTCGAAGGAATAAAAAGGGCGCGAAAGCAATGACTTCCGCCGCCCCGAGGAGGAAAGTTGACGTGGCCCGTTTTACTTTTGCGGCTCGGCGTCGCGAGTTCTCGCGAGAGAGGCGCGGCTGCCTCGTCCAATTTGCTTTGTCCCCGCCCGCTTTCCGCGGCCGCTGATTTGACGGCTGGATTTGCGGCGCGCGACCACGAAATGAAAGCACCGAGCGCCATACTTCGGCAAGATACTTACATAAAGGTCGAACGAGAGAAGGAAAATATTTTTGGAGGGGATCGTTTCTTTGTTAAACTCAACCAAATGAATCCAACATACAATTAAGTCAACGAAAGCATTGGGAACATTAATTGTTGTATTTAACTGTAGTGTATTAATTATGACGTAAATTGAAATGAATTAAAGTGGACGAGTGGTCACCCTTTCCGTCAGTGGGATCCGAACCCACAACCTTCGAATGACGCTCGTTTGGTAGAGCATCGGACGCGTCATTCGAAGGTTATGGGTTCGGAGGAGTTGTAGCGGAAAGTCTTTCTGTGCAGTTCGCGCGCTTTTTTTACTGGCGTCATTTCCGTGACGGAAGTGACACAACTCAATTCTTGTTAGACACGCCCACGGAACGCTTTCATATATTATTACTGTATGTGAGAAAAATAGAAAAAAAATACTGGGAGAAAGTATTTCGTTACCTCGAAGGTAAATGCTCGCAAAATGAATTTTCTTTTGAAACTTGAAAAGAAATGCTGCAACGAAAATGTCAGTACAGCCAGGAAGCTTCACTGACCCGCAAGATGAGATGCACACGGTGGCACGAGAGAGTTGGTATTCCTGATGAAAAATTTCGTGCAGCGCTTCCGAGTAGGACAAAGGACGGAAGAAACTGCGAGAACATTGTCACCTGACGTCATCACTTGGTCGTGTGACCTAGAAAGTTAAGGTTCTTTATCGCGTGAGTGAGTGAGTGAGTGAGTGAGTGAGTGAGTGAGTGAGTGAGTGAGTGAGTGAGTGAGTAAACTTTATCGGGCCCAGCAAAACGCATGAACTGTGCCTTTCGTCTCTTCACGTGACATGACGATGTCAGATGACGTGATCACTCGTTCATGTGCTCGAATTAAGTTGGGTCAGTTTTGGATGTGGGCCAGGTCGGTCTTGAATGTGGTACAACTCCATTTTCGAATTAAGAAAAGCGACATTACGTGGGTGTGTGCTGGGTCGTTTTTAATTGACGCTAAATGGTGACGTCACCACTTTGTCACGTGGCTTTTGTTGCAGTCGGATGTTAACTCCGGATTTTCCGTCTCGTGTGACATATATGTCTTCGCGGTTAACAACAACAACAACAAAAAAAAGAAAAAGAATGCCGCGTGCTATAAATGCTCCACCAATTCTGAAGCAGCCTGCCCTCGGCCGTGCTTGTTTCTTACATAGCGTCAGTAGTGGCGTCAGGCTGGGGCTCACGGGGTGGCAGCCGCCCTTCCAAAGTTCTCGCTCGCCCCCCCCCCCCCTCCCCCCCACACGCAAGAGCAGACATGGTCAAAGCATAAGTTCCCTCCCTCACCCCCCCCCCCCCTCTAGTAAAAACTTATTCTGACGCCGCCCCTGCATCTTAGAAATGTTACAACGCACACATACAGAGAGAAAAGAACCAAAAAACTGAAGGCGTCAGCGCTGTGTCTTGTGTTGTGTTAGTCCACATCTATGTGCGCTGTAACGTTTCTGAGATGCAATGCAATACCAACTAGCCCCCAGAAGCCATCCTCCTGAGCCCCCGTATCGCGTGTTCTACCGCCTCGTCTAGCCTCGTCGGCGCATGAGCGTCGTCATCGCTGCTGTCAACAGCCTGGGCACGGTCGCTTTCTCGTCTTTTCTCGTTTACCTGTCGCGAGCGCACGACTGCTGCTGCCGAGAAACCAGAACCCACCACTAAACGAGACGGGCGCGCTCAGAGAGAGAGAGAGGGGAGAGAGAGAATGACCAGAAGAGCAGGAGGAGGAGGAAAGAGATATATGGTGTCTCTCCGGAGACAACATATTCTCGACTCGACTTGCTCCTTTCAGAGCTGTTTCTTTTTCTTTCTTTCTTTCTTTCTTTCTTTCTTTCTTTCTTTCTTTCTTTCTTTCTTTCTTTCTTTCTTTCTTTCTTTCTTTCTTTCTATGCTTCTGCAACTTCGCATTACCCAGTCTCTCTCCGTTGTTACGATACGCGCACGATCGCGAAAGACGGTGGCTGGTTTGTTTTGTTTTTTTTTTCTCTTCTAATTCTTTTTTAAGTGCTTCGCCCTTGGCTCTTTCCATCCGTAATGGTATAACGTGGTCGCCACTGCGCTGTCGCTGGCGTAGCGGTGTTTCCGTAAACTGCGCCGGCCCCGGTTTGAAGCATTCGCGAAAGGAGACAGGCGGCGTACGTGTTGGACCTTTCTTTCTTCTTCTTTCTTTTTTTTTTTTTTCGTGTGCGTGTGTTCTGCTCCGTCTCGATCGAGCGAGCTAGCTAGAAAAACGAGGCGACTATATTTATACACGAGGGCACGCTTTTTTTTTTTTTCAACCCGTTATGTTTCGTTCCCCCGCTGATTTAAGGCCCGTTTTTATGGCTGGTATGTAAACTTCCTGGTTCCCAAGGAAGCGCTGTTTTCACCGATACAGTGTGGCGCGTGTTTCTGTCCTAAAGAACCGCAGCAGCGCAACTTCCGGTCGACGTCACGTGAAGGAAAGTCACGTGACGTGGGGAGTCGGGCACGCGCGACGGCTTGGCGTGCCAATCAAAACCCACCTATCCCCCCCCCTCCCCCTACCTCAAACCCACGAGAGAGGACTGGGAGGCGGCCCTGCTCAACACCCTCTAGACTAGCTGGGGCCTCTCCACTCCTCGGTGACGTCATCACAACTACGATGGGCGCGGAGGACGTGTTTTCAGAAATGCCCATTGTTGCACGCTCGTTCGTGTACTTAATAAGGCGCGTTGCTAATCCATTCGTTCATGCTGTGCCCCGTTTCCCGAAAGCGCCGACAAAGCAGCTCCGTCGTAGTGTAGTGACGTAGGCGCTATAGAGGAGGATATGAACAGGCCGTAGCTAGTCTAGAGGGTGTTGCCCTGCTCGGCTGTCAGGGCCTCAAGGCCCAAAAGGCTGTGGTTCGACGGACGCGGGCGGCGTTGCTTGCCAATGGAGCCCTGGAGTAGGGGCTTCATGCAGCTAGTACCGGGAGGGGAGGAAGCCAATACGGCCCCAACCCAGTGACCTCTCTGTAACCATTTAATGGTTAATAAATGTTTGACCACCACCAACACCACCACCACCAGGTATGGCTCTATAGACTATTTTACGGGTGGGTTTCGGTGCCTCCATATTTCGTTGTTAACCTTGCAATTTTTTTTTTTGTATCTCGAACAACTAAACGAGCAGTGATACGGTGGACGCACACGCATGAAAGCGGTTGGGTTGGTGCGTTCGGTGTTTCCTGACCTTATCAGTTCACGTCACGAGATGCACAAATAAGAAAGCATTCGTTTAACATCCGAAAGTAGCGGCGCCCGTATGTCTTACGTAACAGAGTTACTGTATATACAGGGACACTATTACGTAAGACAGTCTATGGTTAACCAGCAGAAAGAGAACATGAATCGGCGTGCAGTCAGCGTTTGGTTCAGTGTGCACGCAATGTACCTTATCACCTTAACAGTTTCTGCAAACTACAATCTTGTATACGGATTTTTATTTGGATTTTCAGCCACACCTCGACGCACGAAGGTTAGCGTCACCTCTGCGCGACATCCTTGCTGGCCTGTAGTCCAGCGCGTGTGCCTTCAGAGGTGACAGATGTCACATTATAGTCGCGTTTACCACCAGCGGAACAATTTATTGATAGTTACGGCCAGAAATGTACTGCGTGGACCGTGGGACGACAACCGCGTGGACGTCGCGCCGGGCCCACAGCTCGCCCGCGAAGTTTCCGCAACAGACAAAACATTTAATTACACAACAAGGCCACCGATACATGTACAACACGCGCGGCCGGACTGTCACGTGAAGTACTCCTGGAGCGTCCCCATTGACGTCCTAGTCCTAGTTCCTACTGTGGACGCTCCTGACGAGGCCTACCATGAGCAGGAGGCCTTCCACGAGCACGGCGAACACGAAGGGCCGATCCACGAGGAACCGCACCGGTTCGTTGGCCGGAATCGTCGAACAAAGAGACAGGAGGGTGGAGAATCCCGGAGGCGACCTGCCACCTCTGGTGGTCAGGTCCAGCGTCGCCTTGTGGTACAGGCCTTCCACTCGAAGGCTCTGGACGTTTGCGCCGCGGCCGTCCGAGGAGACGCTCGCGGCGTTGGACGTCGCCTCGGAGGCGGCGGCGACGCCGCCCTCTGCCGTCGCGTTTGGCGCCGAACCGGAGACATCTGTCGAGAATGAAGACCGGTTGAGGTCCAGCGTCTTCAGGCACTTGCGCAGGTCCATGGTGGGCGACTCGAGCAGCACCTGCAAGGCGTGGTGCAGGGACGTCTAGCCAGAAGTCTTTCACGGGGCGGGAGGGTTCGACCACCCTTTGTTTATGTTTGTGGGTGTGTTTGTACGTGAACGCGCATGTATACACATGAAACACTGGAAAATTTCGGTGCGGGGTTGGAGGGGGGTGTCCTCAACACCCCCCCCCCAACTTCCCCGGCTACGCCAGTAGTGTGTACGTTGTCTCAGGGTGCACCTTGGCTTGTACTGTGTGTTAATGCCTGTGTTCGTTTGTGTTACCTGTGCGCGGACGAATTAACATGTGCACTTCGCTATTTCAAAATATTAGTTGATATTCTTTTTGACAAGAACACTCGTTTCACGCAAAAACATGCGTCTATGAGGCATTGTGGGTATCGCTATTGCACGTATACGTTCGGCAATGCCCAGGGTATGTATACCGTACCGGCAGGGGCGTATTCAGAAGCTTTCTCTTTGGTCCGACCCACTTTTATGTATGTTCGAGCGTGTGTTTGCATGTGTGCGTGTATGTATGCGCATGCAAAATGTAAAAAAAAATCGCAGGGGGTTTCGACACCCCTTTTTACGCCATTGAATACCCCCGACACGCTCAAACTCTCAAGTACAGCTCACAATCAAACGCACGGTCGCGCGCACACATATTATTCGTCAGTCATTGGCCAATACTTGCACACAGTTACACAAGCACATAAACACGCATAAGTACAAACACATAAACATACACACAAAACACGCTCAGAATAGAAGGTCTCTGTGTGATCGCTCACACGGCAGCCAGTTCCACGCCGTCAAAACCGTCGGACATCAAAGCTGTCCTTGCCATAAGTTCTTTCACAGTTCAAACCGGGCATCAACCACCTTATATTCAACCTGCATCGCGTATATCACTCAGGACAAGCCACCTAGCTGGAGCAGGTTTCATGAGTATACACGCTCGTGCATCAACATTTTCAGCCTAATTCTTTCTGCGCGCGGCCATAGACGGGAACGACCTCCCTTCTGCCATTGTCGATATTACGTGCCCATAATTACTTGCACAACGTGTAAATGATCATCGTCAACTCAATAGCGAGCTCTGAGTGTTTTTTTTTCTTCAAATGTTATTTATGTGTGTGCATACATGTTTGTTTAGCGCGTTTGTAATAATATGAAGGTATGTATATAACTGTAAGATATGTATGGATTACTTCATTTGCAAATTGGCGTTGTTTGTCCCTCCTTATTAAAATAAACTGACTGACCGACTGACTGACTGTAACCGCGCCACTGTATGTCATCGAGTATCGTCATCATTCCAATCATCATCATCATCATCGTTTTCTTTTACTTATTCTCACTTCCCCCGTCTGGTCACGTGACCTCCGTGACACCTACTTACTACCGTGCTACTACTACTATACCACGTTGTCGTCTATGAAGACGACAACGGCACAGGGTAGGCTAAGAGAGGTTCGCTGTGAAACCTCACCTTAGGCAGCGTGACCGTGACGTCAGTGCTCCAGGCGAGCGCGTCCAGCACGGCCCTCATGTCGCTCCATCGTCCGATGGCCGGCAGCAGTTCCTGCTCCACGCCGCCCGACCGGAGTGAGGGCACGAACAGCGCCATGTGCGACGATTGGCAGGCGAACGGCAGTTGCAGGCACGAGAAAGATGGCCGCCGCACGTAGGGCATCTCGGCACCGCGCTGCGTCATCATGGGCACCATCTGGGCGCGGTCGGGCTCGGCGTAGAAGGGCAGCTCGCCCGCCCCCGTGAAGCCTTCCTCCCAGCTGCCGTTCAGGTACACCAGGTTTACCAGGCACGTGGACTGCATTGGCGCAAGCGCACCGACCATGTCATACAGAGTGAGCTCTAGTATGTATACACTTGTAACAAGACAGGACCTATTTGGAGCATTTCGCAGTCTCACAACGATCACCGTCATCACCATCAGCGGCAGCAGCTGCAGCCTGTTTTGGCAGGGGCGGCGTACCGAGACGGGAGGTTCAACCACTCTTTATGCATGTTCGTGCGTATGGTTGTATGTGTGCCCGTATAGTTATACACATGCAAAACTGAAAAAATTCACGGGTGTGTGGCGGGGGAGGGGGGGGGGGGGCTTATGCTCTCCCCGCCTCCCTCGAGATACACTGGCGTAAGCGGGGGGGAATTCACCCCCCCCCCCCCACACACACACACTTTACTTGGAGTCCACTGTATTGCCTAAGGCCTTTGCCAATTGTCTCCAATTTACCCCGTCATGTGCTTAATTGTTCCATTTTACGCGTGCGAATTTCTTACTTAGAATAACAGAGAGCTGAGCTAGTTGGTACGTATTCATGCTGAAAGACTGGGCGTGCAAACACAGACACAAAAAAGAAGTCAATACACCACAAACGCCGACTGACAACTGAGCAGGCGCAGAGTGGCGGAAAATAGACACGAAAACTTATCTGCGCATGCGCAGGCAAGAGGTGATACCTATCACTCTTGCACGCGTGGGGGTCAGCGTGAGAGACAACTGTTCAGGCATTTGATTTATTCTTTATGCTAGTTAATCGACGGTTGCCGCGAGGCGGCTGCCGTGAGCCGTGTGTTTTCTTTTGATTCGGTTAACTGCTGGTTACGGTTTGGGATAGATAACTGGTCGCAGAGACATGCGTTCGTCACTTGCTCGGAGGGGGACATCACCCGCCATGCCTCCACCTTGTCTAATCTAATATCCACCATTATTATGGAAGACATTCCATCATTATAGTGGATTATGGCAATGGATGACGGACAAGTTTTCGGTAGAGCATTGTGCGAGAAATTAATGTATGCGTAACTGACAACGTGACAACCGGCCTTCGTACAGTTTGCGCGTTAGATTGAAGTAC
The DNA here is from genome assembly GCF_013339695.2 of Rhipicephalus sanguineus. Taxonomy (NCBI): domain Eukaryota; kingdom Metazoa; phylum Arthropoda; class Arachnida; order Ixodida; family Ixodidae; genus Rhipicephalus; species Rhipicephalus sanguineus. The sequence goes on from NC_051186.1 coordinate 69,131,870, forward strand.
GAACGTATACATATAGGTATGTATGAGAAGAGTATAGTGTGCACCAGGGGCTCCGGCAGCTGCGCCGTCATCTCCGTGCTTGCTGCGTGCTTCGCGGGTTCCTGCTGGGCATTCGGGGCGGCTTCGGCGGCTCCCGGCCATCCGAAGACTCTCGTCACGGCGCCGTCGGTGAGCTCGGAGGCCCAGCGGTTTGTCGAGTCTCCGATGTCCTTGGCGGTCGCGGCTCCCTTCTCGGAGGCGGCTTCGGTCGTCCGGACCTGCGAGGGCACAGTCGAAAACGTAGGCGTGCGCGCAGGGTTAAAAGAAAGCTTACGTCGCGAAGCGCTGTGTCTCGTGTTTCGCGCTCAATTGCGCGGTATACACTTTCGAATTTATTTGAAATATTCTCTCAGTTACATTTGCCGTTGATATTTTGTATAGATGAAGTGTTTGTGTGTGCCCGCACAAATCTGTCTCACAAATTACCTTGCCTTGAAAATTTTTTTGTGTCAGTATACTCTTAATGGGTCATTCTTTCTCGCTGAATTATTGCACTCTGAATGGGCCACGTTAACTGTGTCATGGATGCACGTGACGTCACACTGGCAGTAGCATAATGTCAGTATATCATATTCAATGCCACAGATCGCTGCTGGCGTGTCTACGAACACTTATAGCAGAGCCACTGAGCCAATGTCACCGAGACACAATCGGAACGCTGCTGACGTGTACAGTCAACCGCAAAAGTTTACGGACCTCGCGAGCGCGTGCCAAACTGCCTGTCCGCGCCTCCGAGCGGTGCGCCATCTACCGTCGACCGCAACGCTGGGCCGGAAGCGGGTCTTCTTGTTATTCACTGACCAGTTTTCTACTGCCTCGCAGAACACCGTTCGTTCGTAGTTTTCATGCAAAGCGCTTATCTGCGGTATGAGCGTCACACTTCTACTTCGATAGCAGAACCAAAGCTACCACGGCGTGCTTCCAACGGTGTGCCGTTGGGTAGATACCACCCTGAGAGAAAGGCTGTAACTGATAACAGTCATGCTGATAGACTGCTCTCGGGACAGGAGCACGTGGCCTTGGCTGCCGAAGAGTGGGTCGCGTTAAAAAGTGAAAGATGGAAAATATTCGTGCCCAGTGGGAAAATAGCCAGGCCACAGATTAAGGGATGGGCGCGTCTTGTGCGTAGCGCTGCTGTCGATCGCCGCTTACGTAGCGGAAAAGTCGCGAAAAGGCTCATGGCTCGTAGCACGGCCACCGCGCTTGACCACAACAGATGCAGCTATCCGACATTGCTGGTTCACCAACATGGCGGCGTATACGATGGCGTCAGTGCAAGCGATCTATACCTTTCCCGCGAGGCTTCCCTCGAAAAGCGTCCTGTACTCGTCGTCCAGCCGTGTCCTGGCGTCCACGTGCAGCAGGTTGCCGATGCGTACGGCATTGCAAGGCTGAAAACGACGCACGCACGCCGCCATGCCTTCTAGGTTGCCGATGCAAGGACCCGTCGTCGCCTCGCGCTTCGGACTGCAACGAACCACGTGGTGCAATCAGTACACTCGAGAGGCTATCAGTAACGAGGGAGAAACACACCCCCCCCTCCCTCCTTTTGAACTTCGAGCTCATCGGCACCATCCATCTTTAGAAATAAAGTAAAAAGAATATGAAGCCAAGCCCAGCCCTCCCCCCCCCCCCTCCCAGGCAGCATATCTCAGCAGCAGTATTTTGTTTCAGGCATGCAGTTTAATGAAGGACATGTTTTTTGGTGCAATAAACGCACGCACAAAACTATGTTTGTGCAGAGCCTGCGCATACTTGCCTGACTATTTATTCCTGGATCACCCAAAAATAAACCAGTTTGAACTGCCGCCCGTGCCATCTCCGTGCTCCTTCGTTTTGTGTTTGTGCGTTTACTGCAGCAAAGGACATCTCCTTCAGCAGTCGCCAACTACAGGTCGACTAACAGTTCTTGTGAATCATACGCAGTATGACGCTGGAATGAACCCTGCCCAAACAAACTTCCACATTTTGATCACAACGATGCCAGATTTACTTTGTGCTCCGCACTCTCAGTGCACAGTTGGTTCGGCTTGACCGTGTCGTGGTCAGTATAATCGGTCGTACCTGGGCGCTTCGGCGGCTGCCACGGCGGTGGCGACGCCCAGCGGCGAGCAGAGCACGTTGGCGTCGGGAGGGCTGCAGTCCAGCGCGGCTCTGAACAGAGCCATGGCCTGTTCGTTGAAGACCTCCGGGTCCAGCGTCGTCGTCGCGGGCGATTCGACTCGGCTGGACGGCGGAGGTGCGGCTACCGCCGCGGGGACCTGCTGGGAGCCCGCGTCGCTCGTCGACGGCGGCGTCCCCAGCTGGCCGGCCGAGGGCATGGCCGACTTCCCGGCGGTGGCGCCCAAACACTGCCGTGCTCTGCCGCAGTTGTTGTTGCTGTTGCTGGTGATGATGATGGTTGGTTGTACGGATCCTCCATGACCTGGCTTGATCGACTCTGGGGGGATTGTCCATGAATCGGACGATACGATGGTTCAGAAATACAAAGAGTCAAAAATCAGTTGAAACGAAAATGACTAAATTGTAGTCATGAGAAAAAAAAATGCGCAAAGCTGTGTCTAGAGGTGTGCGCCGCCGCGCCACGCCGCCGCCTGTTTTTGGTCACGCCGCTCGCGCCGCCGCCGAAGTCCCAAGCGATCACGCCGCCGCCGCCGCCGCCGCGCAATAATTGCGGCGCGCCGCCGTTAGTGTTTTCTTTTAATTCGAATGGGGAATCTGGAAATAAAATACAGCACTTCGCCGGAGGAGCTCTTCTCGATGTGCCCATGTAATGAACTGTCCATTTCAGCGGCCGCTGAATAGCGGGAGCTCGGCGAGAAGCGCGCCCCCTGTTTCCGGTTCTTGTTCTGCAGCGCCATCATGGCATCACGAAGCTTTCAAACACTCTCGACACAAATGATAGGAACGGAATGCGCTTCAATGCAACGAACGCAGCCCTCAAAGATCCGATTTTCGGTGCACGTGTCCTCTGATAGTACGTGTTAACCATCGATTTAGGTTTAATGCGGCCGCTCGGCTAACGCAGCTGTAAGGTCGGTACGCATTCCCTGTATCGTTCTCAAACATCTGGGACACATTCATATGCAAATTCAGACTTGAAAAGTTCCTGTTTCTGTGCATTTCGTCCACTCTCTTCTTACTCTAATGTGCTGGCGGGTTCGGTGCGGCGATTTGGTCAAGAGCGAGATGACATCACGGCTCACCGCTTTTTCGAATCACTGAATGCGCTCTGCCGAAACGGACTGTGGACATCTCCTTTGGATGAACGCATCGAGAATAGCTCCCCAGAAGTTGTAGTATCTTTTCCTTCTCCAGAAATATCACGAGTATTGCCTGACCTTAACGCTGCCGCGTCCTCCAGCCTTAAAGGGCGACGACCCAACTCGCTGGTTAGCATATTCTTGGAGTCTTGAACCTATAGTACACTGTGTATAAATAAATAAAATAGATAAGTAATATATATACCTCGGTGCGTTAGTACACTTTTTCTTTCCATTCTTACTCGGGTAAATCGATAAATAAATACAGAAGTAAAGAGAATGGCAAACTTACAATATAGCTGAGCTAATTGGTAGGTATTCATGTTAAGAAGACATCACGTGGAAACACGGACGTAAGAGAAAAGTCGAGAGACTGAACAGCTATCTCTCACGTAGATCACTACCCCCACTTGATTGATAGGTATGGCCTCTTACGTGGTAATGCGCAGATAAATGTTTGTGTCTACCTTCGGTTCCGCCGCTGTGTGATTTTTCATTTGTTAGCGGCGTTTCTGGTGTCTTGACTACTCTCCTGCTTCCGTGTTTGCACGCCTGGTTTTTATAAAGGGCCTTCTCTCGTTCGTCCTCGGAGCGTAGTTTGGCGCGCAAGCGGAGCTCATCCGCAGTCGAAGCGGCACTCATGTAATGTGAGCGCCCGCAGCGTCGAGCGGCCGCTGCTGCGGGTTTGTCAAGCGGCTGATCGCAAGACAAAGCTTGCTGAACCATGGCACCTAGCTGCGCATTTGTTGGTGTGGAGCTGCTGATTTGTGATTATGTCACGCACAAGTATTTTCGACAATTTATATCCGAGTTTCAGCACATAAGGAACGACGCGGCCGCTAGGCTGACTTGGTCACATTTGACGCCTTATAACTTGTTAGCAACCAAAATAATGCAACGTTTTTTTATGCAGAATGGTAGATGACGTCCTTGACTTCAATCAGAGCGATTTAAAAAAAAATTAAAAATGGCCTTTTTGAGAAAACTATTTTCAATGTTCGGCGTTTTTGGTAAATCACTTACGTTTCAGCCCAATTATCGAGTAAAACGAAGCGCGATAAAACCACGACAACTATTTTAAAAGAGAGCGAAGGTATCAAAGTTAATATGTAGCGATTTTTATTATCCTCACTTTCACTTGTTTGCAGCAATAAATTCCTGAAATACAGGTATTTTGTGCGATTTGCCAAGTTTATGTTTTTTTTTTCTTCAAAGGTGCTTCGACAAGCAAGACAAATAATAGACTTATAAGGTTGTAATTCACTTGTTCTTTGAGGGGAATAAATATTGTGACCAAGAAGTGCACTGTTTTTTTCCGTAGACGCGCTTAAAATTCAGAAATCGCGAAATTGGCGGAAAAGTGTTTTTTGCGGCCAAAATTGATATATATATATTTTTTTTTTCAGGCGAACGGTATTTTTTTCGTGAAGCTAACTTTTAAACCATTGTTCTGGATGTAATGCCTAGACCTGCAGTAAATTTCATCAAAATCGGGAATGGTGACCGGGACCTCGTGTTCGATCTTATCTGGACGCAACCAGCTATAGGTTATGCAGGTTTTTTGTAGGTTTTTTGTAGGTTGCTTCTAGGTCGTTGCTAGGCTTTAGCTAGGTGATGCTAGGTTGCTTCTACGTTGATTATCAGCGCAGAAAGGTTCGAGTCATAGGCATGCGCAGGGTTCCCCTAGGGGGGGGGGGTGAGGGGGGCGAAGGTTCATCGCAGCGCCAGCACTAACACTAGCAAGGTATTTACTTTCATGTTGGTCACAACTGTACGTTACATAACTGTTCCGAGTAAAATTTGTAAGCTTATTTCGAAGTGAGCCCTATCAGACACGTATACAGTGTTTGCACACGCGAGCGCAGAATCACGCTATAACATACACGCCTGCACAAGCGCCTATTGGGCACAGCGCTCGAAACAGAAATCGCACGTTCATACTTACATATATACACATATATAAAAGATAGAGGTACATTAGGAGAGACAGAGAGGCCAGAGCTTACCTCTTGACTTTGTACCGGTTCCTCCTTTCCCAAAATCCCGAGGGGGCACCCGAGGTCCCGCCGGTCTATTTCGGTCACCACCGGTGCAGAGAGGCTCTTTCGCGCGCGCCGCCCGGTATATACCCAATCGAGGTGGCGGCGAACAGGCCGAACGTGCTATGCCTTTAATGCTTTTTTTTTTCTTTCCCTATATCCTTTAGCATCTTTTTTTTCTTTCGCTGGCAAGAATCATCGACGGTCGCCTCGCATGCCTGGCCGCGATTTTCTCGCCAGAAGCTAACTTCGCGCTCTCTGGCGCGCCTCCTCTTGTCTTCTTTGTTGTTGTTGTTTTTGTTGTTGTTTCTTTGTTTCTCGCGGTTCTCTTATTCCAAGCGGCGGCAGCCACTCGCGCGCCTTTGCCTTGCCTCTTCGGCTCTCAATCATTCGTTGCGCGCGCATTTCCTGCGCGCCTGCATGCAGCAGCCGCAGGCGCGAGCCGAGCGTCACCCGAACTGCCTGCCCTCTCTCTCTCCCCCCCCCCCCTCTCTCTCTCTCTCTCTCCTCCCACCTCTTTCTCACCCGTGCAGCATAAATCTCCACCTCCTCCCATCTCCTCTCTCGGCCTTTTATCTCTCTCGTACGCACTTCTTTTATACGGTCGCTCGGTGTGTGTGTATACCCTTTTCCCTTCCACCCGCGGTTCAGAGACGACCCTGTCACGCCACAGAATTTGCTGCTTCGCGTTTTCTTTCTCTCTCTCTCGTCCGATCACACGAATGGAAGAATACTGTATTACTCGCGGCCAGCCCAGCCCGATCGATCACTTCTTCCGATGAAACACTCTTTCTATACGTACTTCACCCAATGCGCGGTCCGGCCAGGGACTCCGCTCCGGTGACCGGCCGGAGTGGATGGGTGACGGAGAATGTGGCACGCCTATTGGCGCCGCCAGGATGGGGGTTCGAATCTCCCCCCTGGAAGTTTTCAGTTTTGCCTGTGTCTATACACGCACATGGACAAACATACGAACATACGTAAAGCGTGGTTGAAACCCTCTCCCCCTCCTCCCTTTCTAAAAAAATTTCTGGCTACTCTTTGGTCACGCCTCTATGTGCGTCACGCCGTATGCTGCATCCCTAGTATATACGTCACGCCGAAGTACATCTACGTCATACCGTAGTGCGCGTGACGTACAGGAGGAGGAACAAGCTTATAGGTTTCGTACACTGTCGTTGGTGGCCCCTGGTGGTCGGCGTCCTTAGTTCTGCACTTGATAGAATGGTAGCTTGGGCTAGTTGGCGATTCAGTATCGACATGTTTGCACGGCGCAAATGGAACGAGGTCAGAGGAGAAGTCACAACACAGGTGCTGCGTTGTGTTCTCTCCTCTGTCCTCGTTTAATTTGCGCTGTGCAAACATGTCGATAGTTCGGTGCATCGCAAGACCGCTCTCGTCCTTTAGACTAGGAGAGTGGCGGCTAGGGCTAGTCGGTATAGGCCATGACAAGAACTATGGCGCAAAACTGGGGACGAGGAACACAGAACACACCAGGATGAGCGCTCGTCCTCGAGTGTAAAAAAAAAATGACCTCTTAGGGAAAACACTTTCTGCTAGAGAGGAATTAAAGGGAGAGTTCAATGTACCTCTCACCAGCGTACAGACTCTTTCAGCTTTTGCTTTTACGTAGGAGTGCCATTTTATAAGAATTTTATAAGCTGTTAACACCAGTAATCTTCTGGGAGCGATGAACCCAGCTTCCAGTTGGCCAACGTGGACTTGCAGTGTTGCACTTGTACACCCTTATATACGCGGGTTCGTGGTATATACAGTTATGACGTGCAGACGCGCAGACGCGCGTATCTAGGAGGCGCCATTCGAGGAAACGAAGATCTCCGGCGCGTGCTAAATCGACTATTACAGCAAGATTTTGGAGAGTCATAAGGTTATAGGTAAACTGTAATCTCAAGTGACACTGCTGCTTCTTTATATATTACAAGCTGACCTTAAAAGTACATTGAGAAGGGAAAAGAAACGCGGGCGGTCGATCAGTAAGTGTGACACGCCTCCTAAGGCCACAGAAGTGCGTGGTCACTTCTAAGTTCACGAGTTCACGTTCACAAAGTCCAAAGCTCCGTTGCGTGTGGCGAAGTGAAGGGTCGACCGCCACAGCCATGTCGCCACTTCGCGAAGCCCAACGCTCCGTTGCGGAGCGACGGTTGCCCAGGGGGCGCCACCTTGCACTAGAGGGGCGCCACCACTGAGGATGCACCCACGGTATACACCGCGTGCACGACCACCGGGCGCGTCATATGTCCTGTACGGCGCCCGCGAACAGTATGAGGTCCGTCTCCTGCGTCTTGAGGATGTAGATGAAAGGACGGCTGTTGGCCGCGTCGCGGTACGCCTTGGGTAGCTCCTCGGTGTAGAAGTTTGTGAGCGAGAGGGACACCGCGGTGGCAGCCGTGACACCCGTGGAGTCCAGCGTGAGCGTCACCTTGTGGATGATGTCCGAGACGAACAGGTTGTGGCCGACGCCGGCCAGGTTGGCGTGCTCGTCGAACAGGTCGGTGAAGCCCATGTGCTTCAGCACGTACGCGGGCTGCACCGTCTCCTCCAGGTGCATCTTGGGCACCAGCACCTGCGCTCGCGTGTAACAAATCATCATCGTCGTCGTCAGCTTGACTGCGCTCACTGCAGGGCGCAGTGCCTTTCCCATGTTCCTCCACGAGCCCTCCACAGCGACCGCCTGTGATACGCTGCACTGTGTAAATAAATTTAAAAAACGCGTAAGTTCTGGGGAAGATGGTAGCTTGAAGGGATGAAAACTTCGTCAACACGGTGTGTCGCTAAAGCCGACGTTTCGACAAGCAGACTTGTCTCGTTCAAGTGGCAGCCTTGAAGAAGGCAAGTCCGCGCGCTTGTCGAAACGTCGGCTCCAGCGACGCACCGTGTTGAAGTTTTCAACGCTGCACTGTGTGCGCGCTGTGAAATGTGCCTCTCTCTCTCTCTGTCAGTTCCCCTCCCCATGTGTAGGGTAGCAGACTGGACGTAGTCTAGTCAACCTTCCTGCCTTTCCTAGTTTCCTTCTCTCCCTCTCCGATTAACCCGGTCCTGAGCTCGCTGCGGCCCCGTCATATACCCGCAAACTTCTTGATCTCACCTGCCCAGAAGCGTGTGCAGGGTACTCCATAAGGGGGTGTGGGGGGGGGGAGGAGGAGAAGGGGCAAGTCTCACCGCAGCCCCCCACCCCGCACCGTTGGTCTAGTCCGAAAGAGAACAAGCTTTGCAATGGATGCAACAGTGCTTCTCACCAAGGCCTGCAATTGGTTCCCGGCTTTCTGACGGGTTGAACAGTTCTCTGTGTGTGCAACATCAGGGTACTCGGTCGCCATTCTGGTCAAAAAGCATGCCTAGCCATAAACCCTGCGCAATAAAAAATGGCGTGAAAAGTCCGACTGAGTAAAGGTATGGGGCAGAATTGGCGACCCCCTTTAGTTGATAAGAGGGGGGGGGGGGTAGTCGCCTCCTCTGCCCCCCTCCCCTTGCACCTGACCACCTAGCTATCTGCTTCCCCCTTGGCGCGTTTGCCTACCCTTGGAATCCAGTCTCTTACTTTTAATGACCGGTGGTTTTCTTGCCTTCTCGCTACATGTCCTGTCGCTGTCCATTTCTTGGTTTCTACTAAGGTATCGTTTAACACGCATTAGTTCCCTGACCCGATCTGCTCTCTTCTTGTCCCTTAATGATACACCTATCATTTATCTTTCCATGGCTCGCTGCGTTGTCCTCAATTTACATTGAACCCGTTCCGTTAAGGCCTGGCCACACGTACGCGTTGCAGCGCGTCAGCGCATGGCGATTAGACGCGGCGCCGCGCCCTCTGTTATGCATGTCATATACGGTATGATTTACATAATACTGTCAGGGTGCGCTTCCGGCCGTTTTGTTAACTGGATATATACCAAAATTGGCATGGCATGACACGAGTGCGTGATGAACATAAATGACAGGTAATGCTTTGTATATACCAGAATATACGTTTCATTAGCATGGTGTATACCAGATTGTGCATGCATGCGTGCATGGCAAACGTGCGATATATGGTGAACTAGATGCCATGGCATGAATGATTTCATTTGGCTCTATTTTCTTTGCCATTTGGCGGCGTTCATTTTGCTGACGTATTTCCGTGACGGAAATACGTCATGAAAATCTTCGTGGACTCCGGCATAAAACACTTTCGTGTTAAAAGACATTGCTTGCGAATTCTTAACGTTTTTATCATTGAATGCCTGTAAAGGGTATTTCCTTGGAGTTACTGATAAACGGTGCGCCGCCTGTCGGCGTCAAAGCTTCCTCCTCGTTTGTGCCAGCTCGTATCTGACAAAATAAACGAACGCGTCTCTCTGCTAACGTCAAAAGCCACCGCGCCGCGCACGCGAACGGTGAAACGACGCCACGAAAGAACTGCAAGCGAGCGAAGGAGTATAATCGTGGCCCGTTTCCGGCGCCGAGAGAGCAGCAACACCTCGACGACTCCTCGCTCGCAGGTCGGCAACCGCCCCCCCCCCCCCCCCGACAAAAACTGCCCGTCGTGTGGAGAGCTGCAAAAACCGCTAGATGGCAGCAGCCGACCGCTGCTGCGGCGGCCTCTCGAAAGCGCGCCGGACGCGAAACCTTCCGGCGATCTCTAGCCGCTATCATGGCCTCCTCCCCGCTGACTTGCCTCAAATTAATCCTCGACAAACGTCTGTCTCTCCTCTTCCTCTTGGCTTCTTCTTCCTCCTCCTCCTCCTCGCCTCTTTCTCCCACTCTATTCGCTCGAGTAAATAACCGTGTCCGTAGGAGCGCACCGGAGAGGAGAGCTTTGTGTGCCGCGGAGATGCTTGCCCCCGGGGGGCGAGCGCCGAGGTTAGGGCGTGCGGTTGTTGGAAAGGTGGGGAGGGGGTAGCTCTCACGCCTGGTTGTCGGAAAGGGTGGGGGGGGGGGGGGGTGGCTCGCGTGTTGTTGTTAGAAAGGGGGGAAGAAAACGGTAGTAGTGAAGTGGGAGAGTGGCAGTGTCGGGGCGACGAGGTATATTGCGATTGATCGGGGAACTGCAGCCGTCGCTGATGCTGCTGCTGCTGCTCGCCGCTAGTCGTTGTCGACGCGTTGCGCGAATGCCTCGAGCGCGGCAGTGGCAGCCGCGAGTTTCTTTCTCTCTTGGGGAAGGGGGGGGGGGGGGCGATCGCCGGCGGCTACCGCCGCAAGGCGACCCGTCGTGCCGATGAGCTGCGATGGATGTTCGTCGTCTCGCCTTTTCGGGTTCCCGCCTTTTGCGCCCCTGCCTCCTCCTCGGCCATTTGAGTGCGTTAGCGGTAGAAGTGTCAATGTATAAATGAAGAAAATAGTCTTTTATCAAGTTACAGAAATACGGGACGTAAATACGGTGCGGTATTACCGCCCCCTCCCCCTCCTTTCCCGCTCTTTGTGCTTTGGCCGCTCCCAGTTCCGGTGACAGTGCGTTCGCCGAACGACGTTTTTCTCGTTACCAGTGCGTAGGCTGAGAGGCAACATTGAGACGTGACAACACCGTAGTAACTTTTGAAGAAAGCATTTGTGGTATCCGGGTGCCTTCACTGCAAGTAGGAGCGGCAAAAACACATTGAACGAGAACGGAGGAGCAGTGCGGTAATACCGTACCGTATTTCCGTTACTTGCTGAAAGAAGAGAGAAGAAATATTAAGAAGGAAAGGCAGGGAGGTTAACCAGCATAGGCCAACCGGTTTGCTACCCTACACATGGGGACAGGGTGGGGGAGATTTAAAGATGGAGAGAGGAGAGAGAGAAAGATAGCACATGACACAGCACACACAGAATCAGTCGGTCACTCTTGCGTGGTAGTCGGTCACTTTTGCGTGGTAGGCTACATTTCTGTCACAGCCGCTTGTCCAAGTTCGTTCCAAGTTCTGCTAACAGTAAGCGCTCGCTGCGAAACTGCCCCGAGATGGAGGTATATAAAGAAGAGATAAAAAGGCGCTAACGCACGTAATTCAAGGTCAGTTATGTGAACTGGTTAAATTCATACGTTGTATAGTCGGTTATAACATAAGAAAAAATCACACCATCTCCGCTGAAGGGGACCATGAGGCGATGCGAAGCAGCGTTTCGGCATGTCGAGCCCGCGTTCCAGAGGGGAAGTGGATAGGGAGAAAGTGGGAGAGGGGGAAGTGGAGAGGGGAGGGGAGAGGGGTAAGTGAGAGGGTGAGGGGAAGTGGGAGAGGAGATGTGTGGAGAGCGTTCGCGCATGCGCAGTAAGGGTGGTCACGCCGCACGCCACCACCACCACCACCACCGGTTTGAACTCCGCCATAAGATGCTTCGCATCTAAAAATGTATGCTCCGCCCACAGAGCCGCGACGCGCCTGCCGTTCACCTGCGAATGACAGTCGGGCTAGCTCTTTTCCGCTCGAACCATAAGTATACTCTTTTCCCGGCTAATGTAAATACTAGGCATATTAAGAGTTTGAAGGGACGAAACAAAAGTTTGCCGCAGCGACCTTCAAGTGTTATATAGCCATCACCTCCCCACCAACGCGGGAGGTGCTGGGTTCGATTTAGTGTGCCGCCGGGCACAAACAAATCGTACTAAACATTACATAGGAAGTGGATCGTCTGACATTTCGACACATGGAGATCTAGAAATCATGTCTTCGCAACCAATAATCTCATACGGGGTATGAACATTAGACCAGTCATATGTAATTTATGCCTTTGCATGTATCATATGGACATACGTCCCATGTGCAACGTGTTAAGTTTCCATCAAAACTGTATGTTGTGTGCATGTCACATATTGAACATATGGAAACCGTGCGTTCCACATCCAATAATCGCGTGTATGCCAAATATCAACATATGGACTGTGGGCCAACATAAATGATCATCATCATTCTCAGCCCATTTTTATGTCCACTGCCGAACGAAGGCTTCTCCCCGCGATTTCCAATATTTACCCTGTCTTACGCGAGCTGGTGTATATCTGAATATGAAACGTGTCTTTCCGTGTATTATATCGGGCACATCGATATATGTCATATGAAGAATCCATACAAAACACGTACGGGATGTCACATTTTGAGCATATGGAGATATACAATTAGCGTGTATTCTCGTATTCAATTGGGGTGTGTTGTGAACGTGAGCCATGCGGAGTTTCTCCAGAAGGATTAACAGCTGAAGAATGCTGCATTGAAACGCTTCTGCAATATCGGGCATTCGATACGTGCTTTTTTGCATTCATCTCTTCTTGCTTTTTTGTTGCGATAACAATTATATGGATACTGGAGGTTCATTTTTGACTTCGCGTCGCCGTCATGTTCCGTATAAAATCCAAATCTATAACTTCGACCCACGCGTCTTATGTTTTATGTATGAGCGACAGCTTGCGAAGGCTGGACACGGGCGCGGCTCAATTAGAGATAGAACGCTCCAGCCGGCTCCGTTGGGCAAAGGAGCGTGAAGGGGAGTCGGTGTGTGTGTGCGGGGGGGGGAGGGGGCTGCGTCGCTCGGTCAGGAACTGCGAACTTTGATGAAAGGGGAGCCGTCTCGCGCTATCTCGACAGGCATCAGTAGACGGCTCCTACCCTTGTACGCGTGTTGTGCTCTTACCGCTTAATTCGCGTTGAGGCCACAGACCGCACGAAAACGGCTTCGCTCCCTGGAGCGGCCGTATTCGCTTAAACCAGCCTTTTCTAGAGTTTCGCGAGATAAGATCCAAAAACAGCTAGCTGCTAGCCTTACTTCGTATAACATTCCATGTTGTTGCCATCGCACTCGTTGCTTCGCCCTTGCGGGAAAACTGCGACCTTTTTTTCATTCTTTCAATTCGTGCGTCAGCTCATCCTTTCCCCCTTTCCTTCTATCCTCGTTCCCCCCTCCCCCCCCATTCTTTCCAGCTGCTTCAAGCTGTCATTCCCCATTCCGTCTTTCCCTTATTCTCTTGTCTTTACTTCCATCTTCGCCCTCATTCCACTTCGTCTTCCCTTTCATCCTTTCGAGAACCTTGCAAGCTTTTCGTCGAGAACGCGTGCCTTATGGAGATCCTCCGTGATGGATTGGGGACGCAACGGGAAAACAGGCCGCTAAGCGCGCCAGGCCCATGCATTCCTCCTCCCATAAAAATAAAAGAGACGGTCTTCCTTGCAGAACCACGAGTTTCGACACTCCGACGCGTGGCGGCCTTGGTGCTGCGTTGTGCTATAACACGGCCTCCTATCGCGGTTCTTCTTCTCTCTCTCTCTCTCTCTCATACGACTGTTTCGTAACTGCGTGCCACATATTCTCATGGCTGCCGTCTTCAGAGGGAAGTGCCGGAGCCTTGAAAGTTGAGATTGCTGGCACATTTTGGAACGCGTTAGTAGGTGCGCTGGCGAAGCGACGGCGGAGACAGTAAAAGACCGACAGACGAGCGCAGTTTGTTGTCTTTTCTGCAGCCGCCGTTTAGCGCTCCTACTAATTACGAAAGACCGAGACCGTATGCTCGAAAGAGAAGCGACCGACAGCAAAAGTTTACGGGACGTTGGTTCCACAACAAACGCGAATTTCGGCTCTATTAGTGCGTAATGCGTCAAACCTAGCTGGTGACTGTACAGGTTGCCGTGCCAGCTACAGGCTGCATGGAACATTTATCTTGAGCTAATCTTCCCAGACAAAGCGAGAATATAGCTTTTCGCGTCCCGCAATCTTTTGCTGTTGAGTATGTATGTATGTATGTATGTATGTATGTATGTATGTATGTATGTATGTATGTATGTATGTATGTATGTATGTATGTATGTATGTATCAGGCCCGTAGCCAGGAATTTTTTCGGGGGGGGGGGGGGGCACTTGCTGAAAACCTTCACTATTTGGGAAAAGACGCCTATTTTCATGATTTATTTTCGATAAAACACCATGTGTCATCAAAATTTCAAGGGGGGGGCGAGCCCCCTGGCCCCCCCCCTTGGCTACGGGCCTGGTTATGTATGCATGCATGTATGTATGTATGTATGTATGTATGTATGTATGTATGTATGTATGTATGTATGTATGTATGTATGTATGTATGTATGTATGTATGTATCAGGCCCGTAGCCAGGAATTTTTTTCGGGGGGGGGGGGCACTTGCTGAAAACCTTCACTATTTGAGAAAAGACGCCTATTTTCATGATTTATTTTCGATAAAACACCATGTGTCATCAAAATTTCAAGGGGGGGCGAGCCCCCTGGGCCCCCCCTGGCTACGGGCCTGGTTATGTATGCATGCATGCATGCATGCATGTATATGTATGTATGTATGTATGTATGTATGTATGTATGTATGTATATGTATGTATGTATGTATGTATGTATGTATGTATGTATGTATGTATGATATCATTCTTGAACGTATCATGGATGACCCTAGCGTCTCTTTATCACAAGCCGGGCTAAAACCGCTTGAAAATAAATGCGAACAGCGGAGCGCGCAGATGCCGCGCTGTTCGCGTTTCTTTCCATCGCGATAGTGCATCTCATAAAGACTATCCGAACAACTCAGTAGATGCGCACAGACTACGTACACGGAGCAAAAGGAGACAAATGTTTATTATCTCTCTGTCATTTATTAACTGCCTCAGCATATAGACGGGTTCGGTCACGCGGCTGTTCGCAACGCGAGTTACACCTGTATGCAAGACGCGGGCGGTCCGCCGCTCATTCTCTGCTACAAAACGCGCAGCTGTATCAAAAGCGACCACTCGAACCGACGGGCCGTTAAACTGTGTGTGGCGTCACGGTCACCAGCTGCTCTGCATAAAGGACATTGAAAAGAAAAAAATGATAGTCCTAACTCTCTCCCCTAATTTACGCTACGCTTTTTTCCTCTCTCGTCTCATTACAGGCGGCGAAAGAAGACCCCCTACAGGTCCGCAAGCCTTTGGCTACGTCATTTTTTTCGCCAAGCCCAGGAAACGGAAAGGATTACAAAACGAGGAGCAGCTGCTGCGGCAGGAAGTATAAAGTGCACGACGTCGCCTTCGGATTCGGCTTCTGCTACAGCTGGATCTATACGGTGCTTTTACAAGCTGCATAACAAGGTACGAAATCGTCTGCACTGTCTTCATGCAGTAGCGAGGCCTAACGGTGTCGCCTGCTCTGTTCTCTTGAAGTGTATAAATGGCAATGCAGACGTGAAGTCGCGTGCACACCGAATTCTGCGATAACGAGCGATCGACTACTGAGTCGCCTTAGCTGTACAGACGTTTCTTAAATGAGTTCAGCCTAGTACCATTCATTGAATTGTTACAGGCGCAAAACGGCAGCGTTAACAGACCGAGATGGCGCAACTTAAAAACATAAGTATCGCAACGCTGGGTCTGAAAATCAGTGGGAAGATAACTAAGTATTAGTAACAGCCTGATGAGGGCTAGTTCAGTT
The DNA here is from genome assembly GCF_013339695.2 of Rhipicephalus sanguineus. Taxonomy (NCBI): domain Eukaryota; kingdom Metazoa; phylum Arthropoda; class Arachnida; order Ixodida; family Ixodidae; genus Rhipicephalus; species Rhipicephalus sanguineus. Next base: position 69,147,594 of record NC_051186.1, read on the forward strand.
GGTTCATAATTTGAGCAGATGACGTAACAGCGCGATTAGAACAAGGACAACAAAAGAACGAAGGTCAACGCTTGTCCAGTGGTCTTCGTTCCTTCGTTGTCCTTGTTCTAATCGCGCTGTTGCATCATCTGCTCTAAAACTAAGTAATGTTCAACAGCCTCGGAAGAGAAACACGGTTCGCCATAGGCAGCGGGGTACTGGAAGTGGTCAAGGAGTACGTCTACTCAGAGAAGGTAGTTACCGCAAATCTAAACCATGAGACTGGGTAACTAGATGAATAAGAATAGGGTGGAGCACATCCGGCAGGCATTCTCAGATATCCCTCAAGAGGAAAGTATGCAACAGTTGCATCTTTCCGGTACTTGTACCTACAGGTCAGAAACCTGGAGGCCTACAAAAAGGGTTCAACTTAAAATTGAGGAAGACGCAGCGAGCAGTGGAAAGGAAAATTACAGGTGCAACCTTAAGGGACAAGAAGAAAGCAGAGTGGGTCAGGGAACTAACGGGCGTTACGGATATCTTAATCGAAATCAAGAAGAATAAATGGGCATGGGCAGTGCATAGAAGTCAAGATAACCGCTGGTCATTCAGAGTAACCGACTGGATTTCTAGAAAAGGCCAGCGCGCGAGGGGGAGGCAGAAAGTTAGGTGGGCATACGAGGTCTAGAAGTTTGCGGGGACAACTTTGTCGCAGCAAGCCCAGGACATGGGAGAGGCCTTTGCCCTGCGATGGGTGTAGTTAGGCTGGTGATGATTATGATGAAATACATCAGTAAAACGGCCTAGAGTCTACGAAGGTCTATCAGTGACATTGTTGGGGGCGAACGTTACCGCAATGTGGCCCTTTAGCATTCACTATGGCGGACACCGGACGCACACAAAAGGAGGAAGCTTGTCTTCTTCGGACGCTTTCGTTGTGTGCAATCCGCGGCGCTGGCAGATTTCTTTTTTCTTTTTTTTTTTTACTCGCTTGCCGAGGCTCACGTGGGAACGAGGTCGCGACTGCAGGGAGCGCGCGCAGTACAAGTGAGCACGCGATGGGTCTATGCAGTGTACGGGACCACTTCGTGGCTTTGCGAGCTGCGGCACGCTCTCCTTTCCGCGGGCGACCGTTTTGCGGGTCGCCGTCGTCTCGCGTTGGTTGCCTCTATTTATGGTTTGTGGCCGAACCGTCGTCCGCAGGCGTCCTATCGAACCGCGCGTATATCGAACGTGGCTTGTGTAAAGAAGACAGTTTTTTTTTTTCTTGCGAAATATTCTTGTCAAAGTGGCCTGTTTCGAATGGTATAAAAGGGTTCGACCATCTCTTGCGGGAGCGACTGTATTGAAGATACACCAAGGACTGATGTAGTTCTACGCATATACGACTAAATAACCAGTGACGATACCCGTTTAATAATGGCCCTGTTCACCCAACTATTCCTTATCCCTGAGTCCCCGACCGCTTTCACAGCTAAATCCCAAACTGCGGGCGAGAGCCGCCATGTTTGTGAACCATGTCGGAAAGTCGCGTATACGTTGTGGTCGGGCGCGATGTTTCTGCTGGTTCTCGTATACACATACCAGCAGTATTCTGATTGCGTTATGGTGACATTGAAGCACGCGGTTGTTCTGCTGTAAGCCCTCGCGCACACGCCGGCAGCGTTCCGTGGTATTGAATATGATACACTGAGATATCATCGTATGGACTCCAATTTGGAACACCAGTAGAGGTGTACCCATAAAATTTCCTACAATATTTAATACGGGGGAACTGGGGCGCTGCGATTGTTCAGCCACCACGGCAACGATGGGTGTATACACATGGATTTGCCTATATAGTCTTTGTGCTTGCGGCTTCGAGCACGGTTGCGGCTTTGTTTATTGTTGTGCTTTGGCTTTTGTTTATCAAAGAACGGCTCGTTGTGAACCTCGCGAGCTGATTAGAATTGGTGAGCCTAAAAGGGTCAAGGTGACTGTTGAATATTTTGAATAATTACCAGCTTTAAAAGGGAAAAAAAGCCACGTGGAGCCCTAAGTTACGAAGCTTAGGCAAATCCATGTACTACGTACCCATCATTCCCATGCTGGCTGAAGCGCCATACGTTGCAGATTCCATAGACACTATCGCCCGATTCCCCTCTAGTGTTCAATGGGTGGGACACTCCGGGTATGACGTCATGAGCATAAACACGCACCGATATCCGCTCGCCGGTGTCCTGTAGCTTGTCGAGCATTCTCTCGTAGAGGTCAAGGGACAGGTGCTTGTGGAATCGGCGCAGGCTGGGCGCGTTGTCCGCCAAGAAAAGCAACAGGCTTAGCTGACCTCCGCGCAGGGGAACCTGCAGGGGGAGGGGGGGGGGGGGGAGAAAGAGAGAGATGAACGACGTCATACGTACTCGTGCGAAAACGCTTTTCAAGATTTCTGCCTCGCTTATACATCACGCTGAAGAGTCCAGGAATTGTACTCGGCACGTGTATTAATGGAATGCCAGGACAGCGCGTTGCCATTTCCTAAAGAACGCATGCAGCATGCGAGGGAACTTCCGGTCGCCACCACATGCGGGTGAGTCGCGTGAGCTGAGCAAAAACGTCACGTTTGACGTCACTGGCAGGCAGGCTTGTACACGTTAGCGAAAATAAGTAACCGATTACAATTACAATTACTTGCTTTAAAATGTAATTCATTACGGTGGTCAATTACAGCTCCAGAAAAGTAACTGAGCAATTTCAGAAATGTAATTGGTTACTTTTGCGTTACTTTCATTCAAAATTTTTATTGCCGACAAGTTTACTCAAACTACGACGAACTACTGTGGCTTGCATGCAGAGAGAAAAGGCTGGAGGCTTGCGTGAAGGCTGGGAGGCTTACTGTGGCCTATGTGATATAGTGAAGGAAAGCTATGATTTTTCAAGGGCTCGTTTATCTTTGTTAGACACAATATTAATGAGAACTAACAGACAATAACGCCAAGGAAAGTACAGGGGGTGTTATCTGTAGTATTTAGAATGTAAATGTGAAGAAAGTAAAGTGGACGAAAAGATGACTTGCCGCCGGCAGGGACCGAACCTGCGACCTTCGAATAACGCGTCCGATGCTCTACCACTGAGCTACGGCGGCGGTCATCCTCCCGTCCACTTTCTGGGGTATATATGTTGATTAAACCTATGAGTGTTGGTCAGCGTCAATCGCAGCCATGGCGGCGAGTGTGGAACACTTTTTTTGCCTCTTGGCGTCACGTAGCACGTGATCTTTTTTTTTTTTTTTTTTACGAGTTGGCAGCTGACCAATAATCCCTCGCATACAACCTGAAGGCATGGCGCACCTTTTCGTCCACTTTACTTTCTTCACATTTACATTCTAAATACTACAGATAACACCCCCTGTACTTTCCTTGGCGTTATTGTCTGTTAGTTCTCATTAATACTATGTGATATAGTGTTACACGTTGTTAACTTTCAACAAGAGTTGATTTTCAAGGCTGTCGTCGCTGATTCTTCCACGCTTCCTCGTTAAGATGTCTGCCGCCAGACTGAACACTCTCTCAATGAATGTGCTGGAAGGAAGGTTGGTAATAACATAGCAACACATTGCGCGCCAGCTCGTATTTGCGCAGTGCCTCGATGCTGGTGGCCATATCCTTACGAAGCGTCGCGCTTCGCTGTCGCTGGCGCTCGAGGGAAGGCATTGCAGGCAACGCCAAGGAAAATGTGAAAAATATAGACTCTGTATCCTCCCGTCTGACAGGACGGGGAGTCCCTACAGAGCTGTCGCATATATATTTCGGGACGAGAACTGCCGTAGAAGACTGGTTACAACTTGATCATGGGGAAAAAAAAAGTAATTTATTACCGGTAATCAGTTACAAGAATATGTAATTTAATTACCCGGAGCATTACAGTTCCCAAAAAGTAATCCATTGTATTACAAAATTAAAAGAAAATTTAAATGATTACAAGTAATCGATTACTTGTAACGCGTCCGTAGCTGAGGGGGGGGGGGGGACCTCCCCCCACCCCGAAATTTTGATGAAGGGGGTCGTTTTACCGAAAATAAATAATGAAAATAGGTGTTTTTCTCGTATAGTCAAAGCCTTCAGCAATGCTTACCTCCCCCCCCCCTCCTTCAAGAAAAAAAAACTCCTGGCTATGGGCCTGGTTGGAACAATGCAATCGACCAAAAATGTCAAGGTAATTTAATGCGCGTCTCTCACACTGCGGCTCGTCATGCCTTGCAGGATGTCCCCTGTTGCATGTCCCCAGGATGTCCCCTGTTGCGTAACTTAACCAGGGTGTCTACCGACCGGGAAAACCGGGAAAACCGGGAATTCTCAGGGATTATGGGTAGTCTGGAAATTCTCAGGGAAAACTCAGGGAAATTGTGCTCCCATCAGGGAAAATCCACAGTATCTTTATTGAAAGGCGACGAAAAGTCGCGGTAGCGCTTGCTCGATATTTTGTGAACGCATTTTTCAAATTAAACGGCCGCTGCGGCTGCGGGGAAGTGGCGCACCTTGATGCTGTCATCGCCTTCGGAGCGGTGAAGTGGGAGGGAATCCGGCGTGGCATGCGGGAACCGCGAACCACGACACATCGTATCACGCAATGTTGTCAGGATGTTCTGGGAGTACGCGGTGTAGTTCTGTAATCTTTCTCGCGCGTGCTGTGCGTTAGCGCCCGATATGGTGTTTTTGTTATCGCCGCGTGTCAAGTAACAAGCATGATTAGTTGTAGAAGCGGTAGCAGTAGATGTAACGAGCTTGAGTTATCTTGCAAGCGATCACGATCGCGCAGGAAGCGGATGTCTTCGACAAGGCTCGTATCTGGCAAGCCATCCCGATCGGCGAGAAAAAAGACGCTTGTTGGCTGTTATCGGAGAGCTCACTCGCTCTGATCCCGAGCTTCAAAGATGCTATTTAGGACTCCGTGAAGAATACAATAAATTTCCAGGCGAGAGCTAGCGTAACTAACGGGCCCATTCACAGCAAGTGAAAGCTTTTTTATTTCTTTTTTCCCCGATGAGGGCACTGCTGAAACAAGTTTTAGGCAGTCGACTGAAATTTTTTGGGGCTGCAGCTGGCAATTACCAGCCACACCACGTGGGTGTTTGCTACAAAGCCGAATTACAAAACTTTTCAGAGCCATGGCACAGCGGCGACCGAAATTCGCGACACCGGCACGGGTCCCACATGCTCGATTCGGCGCGCGATGTCGGAAAACAGTAACGTTTCCACCATAATCGGATGCGCCGTAATTCAGGCTGTTGCCGTGCTTTCATGCGATCTTAGCCCGCAGATATATTGCTTTTTTTTTTGCGATAGCAATTATATAGACAATCCGACGCGAATTTTTTGCCTTCGCCATGATCTTCCCTATCAAGTACAAATCGCGATTACATCACCCCGCGCGTCGCATGCTCCATGTGCAAGTGAAAGTGCGCGAACGCTGCCGACGAACGGCCGGGTCTTAGGCAGAGATGAAACGAGCCGACCATCTTCTCCGCGCGATGGGCACATGGAGATGGGAGCCGGTGCGTTGGGAAGGGGGGGGGGGGGGGGGGCTGGCTGCGTGAGTCCGACAGGAAGTGCGTACTTTGTACCAGCGGGCGTTGGCGCGTGCGCCGCGGTATCTTTAGTGGGGATCAGCAGACTGCTCATACCTTTGTAGGTGTTGTGCTCTAATTGCAAAACTTCCGTTGAAGCCATAGCAGTGGCAGATCCCGGGGGGGGGGGGGGCGGTAGCGGCGATCGCCCCCCCCCCCCCAAGCCAGCCCCCGCCCCCTCCCTTCAGTGCCTGTCGTCCACCTCCTTTGTCAGGCTTGCTTGTCGAGTTTGCCCCCTTTGTCAGGTTGCTTTGCCTGCCACTGTCCAAAAGGGGTAAAGAGAATCTTGTCCCTGCTCTCTACCTCTCATTGCTCTACCCTTTCCTGCTTCCCTATGCACATTTCCAACGAAGGCTTCTTAAGCACCGCCATAATCCCCTCTGGGCTGTTTGTAAATATGCGTGACCCACCAAAATGCACTGCTGAGCGTTGGCTTCAGCCTTTGTCCCCCCCCCCCCCCCCCATTATGTACCTGAATCCGCCCCTGAGCCATAGATCATAGATAGGGCACTTCTCTTAGTGCAGCGGCTGCGTTTCCTGAAGGAGCGAGCTGCTAGCCTATATTCATATAAAATTCCTCTTTGTTGCTATCAGATTACTATTTTGGTCTCGCGGTAAAACTGACTCTTTTTTTCGTACGTGGGATGGTTTTCGATGTTGTGCGTTCGTGGAGAGCAAATAGATCGGTTGGGCAACATGATAGCAAAGGCGTTGCATTGCTCTGGGCAACGCGCGAGGATTTGACAACACCCGCAGCAGCAGAACAAGCGCAATTCTACAGTGCATTAAACCCGCATTTGTTTCGTCTTTACATGTGACACTCTGGCAAGGCATCTACTGTGATTGCTGCATCTCAGGCTCAACAAAATTGATTTTTTTCGCGCAAAAAATAACAAAGAAGTTTTTCATGTTGCTATATATTAGTCGAGCATTCTTGTGGCCTTTCAGTTTAAGATTAATCCTTCAGTAACTATGCCTTGCATGAAAGGTCGAATTTCAGTTTAACGAAGTTTCGATATAACGAGGTGAGTTGCCGCTTTTACCAACTTCGCTATATTGAGGTTTATCTGTTCTATGTACTATTCAAATGGGATTAAGTCATTTTCATTTTCTAAAATGCGTATTAGAGAGTGACATCACCGAGCGATATGGTCTCTACCCATCTTGACATAAAACAAAGTTCTGTTTCACTCAGGGAATTTCAACAAAAACACTCAGGGAAAACCTGGAAAACTCAGGGAATTTAGAAATGTCAGTAGACACCCTGTTAACGCATTGCGAAGTGTGCAGTAAGACGGGCTGCCGATTTTTTTTACCCGCCTTCGCGCAGCCCATCCTAAGTTTTCCTCAAGTATGTCGACACAATTAAATATACTTATAAAGAGCATACGAAGAACCTATCTTTACTCAACCAGTTGTGTTACCGTTTCTTTTAATTAAGCGATAGGCTCAAGCGCTAACTACTCAGTGGTCGAAAGAGAAGGAAGGAGCAAGTAGCCATACAGGCTTCAAGTTGTTATACGATCGATTTTTCTTGGATCGATACCGTTCGATTACACCTCGCGAATAAATTAAGCGTCTCGGGAAAAAAAAATTATCTCCGCGTGATGCAATGTTCCGCAACACCGCGCTCGGCGCCATGCGCTCGAGGTCAATGTTATCTCGGGGACTAAATTAAGCGTTACCGGCTGGAAGTTTTGCAACCCGACTGAAAAGCCGTTCATTCCGGGCGGTTTCGTAATACGTTAAACGCTAATGCGTTTAAAAACAATTTCTCTCAGAAAATTAGGGGGATTTGTCTCGAAGCTAACCGTAATATAGACGAACGTGATTACGCATGTGTAGTCAGGGCAAACAAGTTCCTTTTCATCGATCTATACGTTAATAATAATTCTTGAAAGAAGGGTACCTTGGGGGATCGTTTCTTTGTTTGACATAGCCTTAATGAAAACCAGCAGATAATGAAGCCAATGAATCTATAGGAGACGCTAATTGTACTGTTTTAAGCGTATTGTGGCAATTATGATATACACTCTAAGCCGCAAAGGACGAAAAGGGGATTGTGGTTCGTCCTTTTGGGGGGTAACTGCACTGCCACAACCATTACTCCCTAAAGGATGAACGATTCGTCCTTTAGGGAGTAACTGTCAGGGGACGAACTGTTCGTCCTCACTTGTTTTGAGGGACGAAATGTCGGGGTGTAAAAGTTACCCCTTTCAGGGTGTAACTGATTTATTCCTCTTTTTGCATGGTATAGCTGCGGAGGGACGAACTGTTACCCCTGATGGGAGTAACAGTTGCTGCTTCTCGATAAAAAAAATCAATTTATTACAGTTTCCGGTTGAGTTACCGAGAATTTGAAGGTTGATACATGTATTTGACGACATATACAATTAATACACAGAAATAAATTCAGAAGTAAACTACAGAAAATTCACAGCAAGCACACAGGAATAGAACTCGTGACCATTGAATCAGCAGTCGCGTACGCTAACCACTATACCACACGCCAGTACGTCGCGGAGTGAATATTACCGGGGCTATATATGTAAAGGTACCGTCTGGAAGCTGCACGTTCTGCCACGTTAGTCAAAGTAGCAAGATTCCTTATATTAGACTTCAGCCTTCAGTGTTTCGCAAGCAACCATTCGGTGATGACGTTCATGAAAATGTAAAATGCGTTGGATTGGTTTTTCTGCGCGCGTGTATCTAGCGAATTGGGGCGCTTGATGAATGTATGTATATATATAAATGTTCACATATATGCTCCCGTCGCTGTGCCAAGCTTGCTCGCTTCTCACTGTAGATAACACGGTTGGTTATATTGTTCAGCGAAAATGTCTGTTTAATGACAAAAAGAAAACGAAAACGTCTAAAGATACAACCAAGTTTATTCAACGACTCGTGTCAATTCTGCAGCATCGTGCGTACACATAAATTGGAACAACTTTGTTGAATACAGAAGATAGGATGGCTTCCCTGCATTATAGGCGAGACAATGAAAAGTGGAATGTTTTATCCGAATGGATGCTGCCCAGCCGACGTCAGGAAGTGCAACAGCACCATCGACAGCTGCTGAGAGCGTTGTTCGTAGCTGCACGATGTTGAAGACGTTCTCAGGAGGCGCAACGCTCTCATTCATCGATTTCCTGAAGAAGTAATTGCAGAAGCATTAATATTTCTGGCAGAACTGTTCGTGCACTTGCAGTTACGTCCCAAGGCGTCTGTTAGAAATGCTGCATGCATGCGTAAAAAATAGACGAAAACTGCTCTTTCACAGAACCTGTAATAGTGCAATGGAACAGTTAAGAATGTGTTATGAAGTTCAAAAAACCCGTCCTCGAGTTTAACGTTTCACGCTTTCACAACGACACGCTAGTGGGCCCGTTTATTTATCAATAAAGCTTGATCTTCATTTGAGAAATAGAAAAATTAAATGATTCCTAGCATCGCTACAAACGAGCGAAATCGCCGATGCCGTCGCCGACTGCCCGTGTTAGCGGTGCTAAGCCTTTAGCTAGACATACTATTTTAACAGCCAATCTTCCCAAATGACTTGTTTACCTTGCAATAGAAGATATTGTGCGCAGTTTACGTGAATCTTCTTTTAAAAGGTCACGAAAAGTTCCGATAAGCAACGTTATTTGGGCATCATGCTTGTAATTCTATAGCAGGCGGGGCGCACTCGCGACGCTCTATAGCGCGAGCTCATGAATCATGCGTGTTTTGTTCGCGCAGAACGTGAAGGTTAAAGGGGTCATGAAGCACCCCTTGGGCTGATTGAAAAAACACATCCTGCGGAAAGCTGACACGGCTATGAACTGCTCTGCCAAATATTACAGTCGTGCGCGCCGCGTAATGGCCACAAGCGGAGCGCGAAGTTGCCGTTTCCCCACGCACCCTCTTTTCAAACAGAGGCCGGTTCTCACTCTCGTCGGTGGGCGGGGCGTCTGTCCGCTGTACGTCGCAAGAGACATAGCATGCTTATTGGCCGATAGCCCACGTAAATCGAGAGCGGCGTTCGGATCAGATGCGCTTCTTGCCGCGGGTGCCGCCACTTGCCGGCGCCGCACTCCTCAGTACACGGTAGCCGCACTCGCGCAAGCGAATCACAGCGGGAGAGCGATCGCGTTTCATGACGCGCGCTGGCGTAACTTCTTTCCCCCATGCCATCCCTCCCTGTCTAGATTCCAGTGCGCTCGCCGGCACGAGAAAAGAGAGAAAGCGCTGGGAGCGTGGGCCAAGCCCCCGTAACTCCGCTGATTCTTGACGGATTCGAGAAATTTTTGCGGCAATCGATTCGGGAGGCAGTACACTCCGATACTGAGGCCATTAGATCATTACTTGGAAAAGTGGTTCATGACCCCTTTAAACAAGCGGTGACCGTTACACATCAACTGCACACAGTTAAAATCACGCGGAGTGATGGCAGCCCTGTTTACACTCACCTCTCAGGCGATGCCCCAGTCGGCGCGTAGCATTTCGATAGCGTAGCACTTCGTTCCAGTAGCGGAGCACGTTTACCACAGCGCGAAAGGTGATTCAGTGCACCGCAGTGGCAGCATTCGCAACCACGAAACGAGAACACATCTACAACACACCGCAAAACCGCCGAGTCCATAGCTTGCCGCGCATACGACGAGAACACCACGCCGCGCATTGATACAGCTTGGGCGCGAGCACATTTTTTTTTTTTTGTGTGTGGGAGCTTTTTCACATTTGTTTATTATTATCGCATATGAACGATATTACTTTACTTCTGCCGCAGTTGCCGTAGTTGACAAGACCGTTACACTTAAATAAACTGTTAACAGTTTATTTATTTAGCGAACTCTTTGATACGCGCATACTGACCATTCGTTCGAGGCCGCCACTGCGCCGGAAAGTTCCATGGGAGTAAACGTTGCTCCCTGTGGTCTAACAGTTCCTCCCTCGCTTTGCACACGACACCCTCGTCTTGCAGTTAATCCCTCCGGGGACTAACTACCTGCTGCGGGGACGAAATGCAGCACTTACTCCCATTTCGCACCTTTGCAGCTTAGAGTGTAGATGTGAACAAAGTAATTTGGACCAAAAGACAGCTTGCCGCCGGCAGGGACCGAACCTGCAACCTTCGCGTTACGCGCCCGACCAATTGAGGTATACGGTGACGGTCGTCCCCTCGTCCACATTATCGGGTATTTATGTGCATGCGAACGTGGGAGTGTTAGTCAGCGCCGCTCGTATAGCCATGATGGCGAGTAGCTCGTATATCCGTTGCTTGGCTTCATTATCTGCTGGTTTTCATTAATAATAATTGTTGGGGTTTAATCGTCCCAAAACCACAATATAATTACGAGGGACGCCGTAGTGGAGGGCTCCGGGAAATTTCGAACACCTCCATGGGTTTCTTTAACGTGACCCTGAATCTAAGTATACGAGCGTATAGCGATGTGGGCTTCTTAGTGCATGATGGAAAGGCTGTTTTCTTAGCGCTGGTGTGGACGAGGACAAATCAGAAGAGACACTATAGACACATGGGAGCTACTCACAACAATAAGTTTTATTCCTTGATCGTGTCGAACAAAAGTGCCGTCACTTGCACGTCGCAAAATCATGCGACCTTCGTAAGATACAAGCACCAGCGAAGTCTTGCTGATACAACATTTCGCTAACGCTGTCTCATAAAGAAATTAGTTTCCTGCGCAAACCGTAAACCTTAATTATCTGTTGTCTGATTCCGCTGTAGTGTTTCTTCTGTTGATTCGTCCGGTTTTGTCTGGTTCTCGTATCTTACGAAGGTCACATGATTTTGTGACTTGCAAATGAAGACGCTTTTGTTCGACGCGATCAAGGAATAAACATAATTGTGAGTAGCGCCCATGTGTCTAGTCTTTCTTCCTGTTTGTCCTCGTCCACACCAGCGCTAACAAACTGCCTAAGTACACGGGCCTCAAGCGTATTCGCCTCCATGGAATATGCGGCTGGGATTCGATCCCGTGACCTTCGGGTCAGCGGTCGAGCGTGGCGGGTTCCGGCCGGTTTCGTAATACGTTAAACGCTATAATGCGTTTAAAAACGATCTCTCTCAGAAAATGAGGCGGCCGATGGCTGTTCAAACAAATCGTAATACAGGCGAACGTGATTATGCGTCAGGGCAAACTAGTTTCCTTTTCATCGATCTATGCGTTATCCGAAACGTGGCTCCGGGCGCCGCGGTTATTATGTTTCGCAGCCTCAAGATTTTAATTGGTTTAACGAAGCACCGAACACACTTTAACAATGACGGCCGTCAGAAAAATCGTTAAAAAAAACGAGATGGAAGTCAGTATTTCAGCGGAACTCCCGATCAAAACTTGCTAATCTTAATCACAATGGTCTTTCCATGCATGCTTTCTGTTTAGAGTCAAGACTTCGTGTAAATTGTCAATGTTAAAGGTAGACTAAATAGAAAAACGATTTTTCTCACATTTGTGAATTACTCTTTCACAGTACCAAAATCACCACGCTTGCCGCGAGAAGACGCTTGGTAAGCGAGAAAACACCCACAAAGAAAATGCGGGCGGTGATGCCACCGTGAGATTCCCGCACTAAACGCCGTGACGTCATAGATTTCGACGGTGTCTATAGGTCCCACGTAGTTCCAAGTCAGTAAAAATGAAGTACACCTCTGAGGATGCCGTAGACTTAACATACCAACTTCAGGAAGTTTCGTTGAGCCAATATCGCCAAATTACGACAATTACACTATGAAATCCGTGACGTCACGCACGGAGATTTCGGCGCGAAACCGAAAATTGGCACTTTGACCTTGATTTTCTCCTCTATTAAAAAAAAACATAGGATGGTCAATTTAACTATACGTTAGAGTCTTCATAATAGAATTTATCAATCTAAACCGATTCATTGTTTCACCTTAGTGTCCAACAAAGCGGTACCGGCTGGAAGTTTTGCAATCCGAACCGAAGCCGTTCATTCCGAGTGGTTTCGTATAATATACGTTGAACGCTAATGCGTTTAAAACACTCTCTCAGAAAACTTGGAGGATTTCTCTCGAAACTAACCGTAGTACAGGCGAACGTGGTTATGAGTGTGTATAGTCAGGGCAAACAAATGTTCCTTTCCGTCCATATCTATACGTTAATAATAATTGCTGGGGTTTGACGTCCCGAAACCACGATTTGATTGTAAGGCACGCCGTATAGTGGAGGCTTCCGCAAAATATAGAAAACCTGGCTTTCTTTAATGTGCACCTAAATCTAAGCACACAGGCCTCGAGCATTTTCGCCTCCATCGAAAATGCGGCCGGCACTCGATCCAGCGACCTTCGGGTCGGCGGTCGAGCACCACTAGAACACTGTGGCGGGTTCCGGCCGCTTTTGTAATACCTTATAAGGGACACTAAAGAACAAAACAATTTTTCTCATATTAATAAAGTATTCTTTCACGATACCAAAAACACCACGCTTCCTGCGAGAAGGCTCTTAGTAAGCGAGAAAACGCGCAAAAAGAAAATGTGGGTGGCGACGCCACCTTGAAGTTTCCGCACCATTCGCCGTGACGTCACATGTTTTTACGGCGTCTACTAGGCACTACGTGGTTCTTAATCGGTAAAAGTTAAGTACATCGCCCTCTTAGGTGGCCATAGACTTAGCATACCAAGTTTGGGGTAATTTTGTTGAGCCAATGGCGCCAAAATACAATAAATACAGATTGAAATCTGTGACGTCACGCGGGGAGATTTCGGCGTGAAATTTAAAAAAGGAATCTTTGAACTCGATTTTCTCCTCTATTAATAAACCTATGATGTGCGAAATTAACGACATTAGAGTTCTTAGAGCACAATTTATCAACCAATTCATTGTTTCTCTTTAGTGTCCAAATTTAACGCTAATGCGTTTAAAAAACAATCTCTCTCAGAAAATGAGGTGGATGACTCTTAAACCTAAGCGTAATACAGGCGAACGTGATTATGCTTGTGCAGTCAGTCAAGGCAAACGAGCTCCTTTTCCATCGATCTGTGCGTTGTACGAAACGGGGCCTCCGAGCGGCGCGGCCAATTTGTTTCGCAACCTCGGACTTTTAATTGATTTAACGAAGCAGCGAACACGCTTTAACAATGACGGCCGCCACAAAAATTGGTTAGGAAAAAAAAAAAACGAAGTGGAAGCCAGTATTCTATAGCGGCACCCTTGAACAACTTGCTTGTTTTAACTACAACGCTCTTTCTATGTATGCTTTCTGTTTAGAGTCGAGCGCTTGTGTGAATTATCAATGCTAATTCGGTATACCTTCCGCTTGCTCATTGTAACTTCAAACATTCTATAGGTTCATATGTAAAAATAGCACAATCGAAACGAAACACAAGGAAGACACTAGCCTGCCAGCAAATGTTATTGAAGTTTCTATAGGTTCTTGGAATCTGAATATATGCAGTTTGTCTTTTTTGGATATCGCAACGCGATGCCTAAAATTTCAATGTCTTTTTTTTGTGCTTCAAGGGACACTAAAGAGAAACAATGAATTGGTTTATATTGATAAAGTGTGCTCGGAGAAGTCTTGTGTAGTTTATTTCACCGCTATAGGTCATCGATACACGTTGACGTAAGGGGCAGGAACAAATAACGACACTGGCTATAGGTTAACTTAAGCGCCGTGCCGCTTCGCGGTTCTCGCTATGTTGCCAGCATGCCTGCTGCCAGAACCATAGTCGACAGCGGCGTGGCGCTGCACGCCATGCAGTGACGTCATTCGTGACGTTCCCGCACGGGGCACGCATCTCCCACATGTGACGGCAGCCTGAAGTTCCGCTACTGCGCGTTTTTTAATTTATTTATTTATTCATGTACCCTAAAGGCCCGAGGGCATTACATAAAGGGGGGGGGGGGGTAGTAGCATGCATACATAAAGCAAACACTAACAATAAAGTAATAAAGGGTTTGAAAAAATAAATATCAAGATAACAAAATAAATAACAAAGGTTCAATAAAATGAATAAAAAATAAGGTGTAGTAATGGTTACTGTTCAGCGCCCGAGTTAATTACCTCGACGGCGAGCAGCTTGTTCTCTGCGTCCCGGCAGTGTCGGTACACCCCCGAGATGCGGATCAGCTCGGGCCCGCGGTCCGAGCCCGAGGCGGCAGCACTGCCTCCTCCGCTCGCTGACCGGCTCGTGCTCACGTTGAACGGGTGCTTCTCGGTCGCCGCAGCGGAAGCCTGCAGTGTTTTTCAAGCGAAGCTTGAAGCAACTGACTCGTGAAGCCGGCGAGGTTCGCTAAAAAAGCCAATTTTTTTGCGGCTCTATGAGGCGGGAAGCATTGCACTTGCTATGGGCGCTTCGTTGAAATATTCCGTGTTGGACGACTAAAAGCGATCGAATGAACAACGCGTAAGATTCATATCAGGAATTGCACATTTCACGAAAATTCCATCTTCGAGAAAAATGAGTTCTCAACCCGCGCTTTCACGATCGCGTGGCGGTCGTTTCGTTGGGCCGTTATACATACGGGTTATACAACGTCATGCTGATTGAGCGCGAGAACAGCCTTCCGGGGACGGCAGCTACCTATAAATAAGTAAATAAAAGAAAAAAAGAAATAAAGAACATTAGGCACGCCCACGCCAAGTATTCACTTCCCTCATCTCCCCGTAAGGGCTCCTGAATATTTTTTAAAATACTATTGTGAAGTAGTTTTATGGCTACCTCTATAATTTTCACATTAAAGGTGTACTGACACAAATTTTGAAAATTTTCGGATTGTTGTTTTGAATAAAAATACTGGTGTCGAGAAACCTAAAACGAGTATTGTGGTGCCTGTGAATGCATCGAATATATATTTTTAATACCCCTAGATAAAAAAAAAAAAAAAACTTTTCGGTTTCGATATCGAGGGGGTGGCTTCTCAGTGACGTGTCATCGCAGTGTGACGTCACTGGCAGACAGCAGCTCGCGACGTACCAGCGGCAAGTATGTCATCTGCTCGTGGAGCACGTAAACAACGAGGAGTGAATTGTCGTCCGGTAACGCAGACAGTGATTTATGCGATTTAGGATGCATGAAGGACGCAGAGCTCGCAAGCTCAGGGGAAGTGTGTTGACTCGTTGGTGTAGTGTCCGTTGCAGTGGGGCTGGCTTGCAGATGCTCAGCGACAAAAACTTTAAAATCAAAAGTAAAATATTTTATACGTGTTCTCCGACTCCGGTGATTGGAGAGCGTTGACACTGCATACCAAAGTAACGAAAAAAATGTCCTTTTTGCGGTGTCTCAAATCGTGTCAGCACTCTTTTAAAGGGGTACGGACACGAATATTTTCAGTTGTCGTTTTTTTTTTTTTCGTCAAATAAAAGGCCAAGAATTCAAGAGCCTAGTAAAGGTAGTGCTAAGCGCGAGTGCACCCTGAAAAAGTAATTACAGTGTGTTTTTAAAAGCTAGTTTCGGTTCTTATACTGTACGTCACCTAAAGCTCTTTCTTTTTTTCTTTTTTTTCGTGCGGGATGCCGCTGTTGAGATATGCATGTACGAGCAGCGCGCGTTCCCCCCACACTCACGGGAAAGACGGTGTCCCAGCTGGCCTTGATGTAGATGGAGTCGCAGAGGACGATCCTCGTGTCGTGGTCGGTGACTCCGGTGACCAGCAGCTGCGGTATGGCGCCCCACGTGTCCTTCTCGACCGTCGAGTTCACCTGCTCGCGGACGCTGTCCGGTTCGTCCTGTGTCAAACGCCATTTTGGAGCAAAGGATGAAGCCACACCTCCGTGCGTTTTAGGGCTCGTTTTACGCCGGCGATTCTCGGAAACGGTGCGGCCGAGTGGTCGCGAGTGTTTTTTAGCACGCTACTTGAATGTACTGGAACACATTATCGTGAAAATGCTTTAGTATACTGCGTACTAAACAAAGTCCCGTTTCACTTGGCATAATCCGGAGTGCAATGCATTCACCGCCACACACACAAAATGCATTCGTACACAATGCAATGCAATGCAGCAGATATATGTTCTTTCTTCGTCTCTGTTAGGGTTGCGCTACCAACTCATCAAAATCGAACCACACGAACTCGCCCAAATGTCTATACGCTTCAACAGAATCTATATGAAGCGCGTATGCGTAGTGTCATATACCTTCAGGTCGACTGTGCGCATTCCAGCCTCGTACTTCTTCTCGAGGATGGCCTCGAAGGAGGGCGCCAGCTGCAGGCTTCTCTCGACGAACGCGTGGCAGGACATGTCCTGGCGCGTGTCGGCCCTCTTGCTGCGAAGCAGCGACAGCAGCGTCTGGAAGGCGCCGGGCATCTCGAAGCGCTTGTTCACCTGCGAGGGTTAATATATATGTGTGCGCACGGTTAAAAGCTCGTTATAACGAAGTCGCAGGGGAGAGAGAGAGAGAGCCGTAGTTGCTTCTTTATAACCACTACTTTGTTAATAAACGATGTCCTTCGTTATCGCCCATATATATATAGCTCGGCAAAGGTCGATGTAGCATTAAAAGGACAGCAGAGAGAGAAACGAGTTTGCTCGTGTTAGTGAACTACGCTTTCTCAATACCAAAATCGCCGCCACGTTTGCCGCGAGAAGACGCTGTGTAAGCGAGAAAACGCGTAAAAAAAAAAGAAAGAAAAAGTAATGCGGGCGGCCGACGTCACCTTAAAGTTCCCGCACCAAACGCCGTGACGTCATAGATTTTTACGGCGTATATTATGGCCTACGTAGTTCCTAGTCGGTAAATATGAAGTACATTGTCCTCTGAGGGAGCCAGCGACTTAGCATAACAAGTTTCAGAAAATATCCTTGAGTCAGTGTGGCCGAAATACGAATAAAACGTTTTGAAATTCGTGACGTCACGCGATTTTCGACGCGAAAT